>NC_057799.1:331519420-331521934 GCF_018294505.1 Triticum aestivum
GGCGACCCCCTTCTTCCCCGGCGCCGACCTGCTGCTCCTAAGCACCCACGGGCCTTTCTTGCGCCACGCGGTGAGCTCCTCTACCTCCTCCCCCACTCCGCTAGCTCGCCCACGCTCCCTAGCTTTTCCCCCACGCGCGCCCGAACGCCGCGCCGCGGAGCTCGCCGCCGGCGGGTCTCCGGTGACCAAATGGTCACGGGCTCAAGCCCGTTGCACTCCCCGCCGTTTGTAGATGCCCCCCAGCCCCTCCGCTTTCTCGTTAGCTCGCCGTAGATATGTTTCCGTCGGGCACCCGTAGCTCCTCGCCGCCGGCGAGTTCGTAGCGCTCGTCTCCGGCCGTTCCAGCCCCTCCGACCACCGCCGTTGGACGCGCGACGTCGAGCCGCGTCGAACGCGCCCAGCCACGCCCCCGAAGACCCCCTGTACGTGAAACCCGTACCCCTCCCGAGCCGCGCCGCCGTGCGTCTGGTCGCCGGCGTTGCTCCGGTGCCGGCCGCCGACGTGGCACACCTGGGGCCACCCCCTGGGTCACTGCCAGTGGCCCCCACGGGCCCCAGTTGACTGGGTTGACCCAGTCAACTGCTGACTGGGCAGGCCCAGTCACTGACATGCGGGCCCCGCCGCAAAAATTAAAAAAGAAAATGTTTTATAAATAAAAATAATTAGTTTAATTAATCTCTCACTGACAGGTGGGCCCAGTAGTTAATTAACTAAAAACTAATTAGTTTAATCCTCTGTTAACCCACTGTCTATGACAGGTGGGTCCCCCTTGTCAGTTTGACCAGTCAACCCGGACTGTTGACCGCTGACGTCACTCATACGTCATGCTGATGTCATATCCCTTTTTCTGTTAATTAAATAATTCCAGAAATTCAAATAAACTTTGAAAATTCATATCTTTTAAACCGTAACTCGGATGAAAATGTTTTCTATATGAAAGTTGCTCAGCACGACGAGACGAATCCGGATACGCGGTCCGTGCGTCCACCACACCTCCCTAACCTATCGAACTAGCAACTTTCCCCCTCCGGTCCGTCTGTCTGAAAACGCGAAACATCGGGGATACCTCCCGGATGTTCCCCCCCTTCACCGGTACCACCTACTGTCGCGTTAGGACACCCCTAGCACCGCTCACTGTCATGTCACGCATCGTCATGCTTATGTTTGCATTGTATTTACTGTTTCTTCCCCCTCTTCTCTCCGGTAGACTACGAGACCGACACTGCTGCTGCCCAGTTCGACTACGGAGTCGACGACCCCTCCTACTTGCCAGAGCAACCAGGCAAGCCCCCCCCCTGATCACCAGATATCGCCTACTCTCCTCTATACTGCTTGCATTAGAGTAGTGTAGCATGTTACCGCTCTTCGATATCCTATTCTGATGCATAGCCTATCCTTGCTACTACTGTTGATACCTTTACCTGCAATCCTACATGCTTAGTATAGGATGCTAGATTTCCATCAGTGGCCCTACATTCTTGTCCGTCTGCTGTGCTACACTATCGGGCCGTGATCACCTGGGCGGTGATCGCGGGTATATACTTATATACTATATACATGACACATGTGATGACTAAAGTCGGGTCGGCTCGTAGGAGTACCCGCAAGTGGATCTTTGTGGCGGAGCGACAGGGCAGGTTGAGACCGCCTAGGTAAGAGGTGGGCCTGGCCCTGGTCGGCGTTCGCGGATACTTAACACGCTTAACGAGATCTTGGTATTTGATCTGAGTCTGGCCATTTGGTCTATACGCACTAGCCATCTACGCGGGAGTAGTTATGGGTATCCCGGCGTCGTGGTATCAGCCGAAGCCTTCGTGACGTCAGCGACTGAGTGGCGCGCGCCGTGTTGGACCGCTTTGACGTAACCGCCATGATCGTGTGGGTTGCTAGGTCTGCTCGCGGCCGCGTTCGCAACGTGCAGGTGTGCATAGGGCGATGGGCCCAGACCCCTGCGCGCTTAGGATTAGACCGGCGTGCTGACCGCTCTGTTGTGCTTAGGTGGGGCTGCGACGCGTTGATCTTACGAGGCCGGGCATGACCCAGAAAAGTGTGTCCGGCCAATTGGGATCGAGCGTGTTGGGTTATGTGGTGCACCCCTGCAGGGAAGTTTATCTATTCGAATAGCCGTGTCCCTCGGTAAAAGGACGACCCGGAGTTGTACCTTGACCTTATGACAACTAGAACTGGATACTGAATAAAATACACCCTTCCAAGTGCCAGATACAACCCGGTGATCGCTCTCTAACAGGGCGACGAGGAGGGGATTGCCGGGTAGGATTATGCTATGCGATGCTACTTGGAGGACTTCAATCTACTCTCTTCTACATGCTGCAAGATGGAGATGTCCAGAAGCGTAGCCTTCGACAGGACTAGCTATCCCCCTTTTATTCTGGCATTCTGCAGTTCAGTCCACTGATATGGCCCTTTACACATATACCCATGCATATGTAGTGTAGCTCCTTGCTTGCGAGTACTTTGGATGAGTACTCACGGTTGCTTCTCTCCCTCTTTTTC
>NC_057799.1:331522275-331528936 GCF_018294505.1 Triticum aestivum
ACGACGACCAGGAGTAGTTAGGAGGTCCCAGGCAGGAGGCCTTGCCTCTTCGATCGTTGCTACTTTTGTGCTAGCCTTCTTAAGGCAAAACTTGTTTAACTTATGTCTGTACTCAGATATTGTTGCTTCCGCTGACTCGTCTATGATCGAGCACTTGTATTCGAGCCCTCGAGGCCCCTGGCTTGTATTATGATGCTTGTATGACTTATTTATGTTTTAGAGTTGTGTTGTGATATCTTCCCGTGAGTCCCTGATCTTGGTCGTACACATTTGCGTGCATGATTAGTGTACGGTCAAATCGGGGGCGTCACAAGTTGGTATCAGAGCCGACTGCCTGTAGGAATCCCCCTTTCCGCACTCCTTGGCCGAAGTCGAGTCTAGACATTACAAAAACTTTTACTAACATGGCTGTGTGTCTTATGGGCCCACGTCGCCATTGGGTGGTACTAGGATCTTTTACTCCTCGACCTTTACTCTGGGACTCTGAACTCTCTTCTACTCGGGTTAAACGAATTTACTAACTCTAACACTAGGATCCCGTGACCACATTCACCCCAAAGATGGATAAGCCATAGTTGTTTCTTAGAATAGTATTTTGAACAATTCACACACTGTCAATTGACTCCTTTGAAACGTCTTTGCTTTCAAATGGAACCCTCGAGGCAGGTCGTGCGCCACACGACGGCCATTGGTGCCTCGGGATCACCTGCGGTGCTAGCTGAGATGATGACCTATCTGGGTTATCGCTGGCACCCTGAGTACACCGTCTACGAGGAGTACCAGGACTTTAACCAGGAGCAGTACCGTGCCATCGTCCACCTCTACTCTCGGGAGTACAACTCCACTACTGTGCTGCACACCGCACATGGTGTTGGTGTGACCATCGATATGGCTGTCCACGATGCAGCCTATGCTGCTCTGACACGTCTTCGTGGAGAGTATCGGGAGTTGGACACCTCCCCTTTCAGGCACATTGCTATCGCCTCTGATGTTGGTGCGGAGGGATACTATACTGCTGCCTACTCCACTGTCACCCGAGAGCCCTTCTACCATCAGCACTTGGTTCTGCATGCTGATGGGCTGGATCGAGCTAACCGAGCTCTTCGCCACGAGATGTACACCACCCGTCAGCACCTTTACCGTGCTCTGACGCTGCTGCACCCCTTTGTCCGGTCTGGACAGGTACCGCGTTCTGCGATCTACCCAGCCAGGACCGTGATGCCCCACGGTGTTGGTTGGCCAAAGGTGGGAGGCTACTCTCCCGCACTTGGTCCTCTTCTGCCACCTGAGCGTCGGGCTCTACACTTGAGTATCCGCGGCCCCCAGTCTGCTGACGTCGAGGGCTATCCGTTGCCTCACTACCAGCTGTCGGGCTACGATTACCTCCACAGTACCTCTTGGGACTGATGTAGGCTTGATGGTAGTATTAGTTTCAGTCGTCGCGAGCCTGTGTGCCGCCTATGATGTTTTAGTCCATGTACTGAACTCTATGCATGACCCCTTTTGTAAGTTATGCCGACTACTATGCAGTAGCTATCGTGCTCCTTTCAATTATGCATGTTTCATCATGAATGATTCTTGTCATTGCAAATTTTCTCAATGCTGAACTAACCCTGTTATATATTAGCAGGATGGTTAGACCAGGTGGTCGTGGTCGTGGTGGCGATGCCCCACCACCACCTGAGTACATGGCTGGTATGATCCAATAGTTCGAACTGAACCGCCAATTCATGGAAAATATGATGGCTCAGTTTCCTCGCCCCAATATGAACCAGCAGCCAGCCCAAGTGACTCTTCAAGATTTCATACGCCTCAACCCAACCATCTACCGCAGCTCAACTCAGCCTCTGGATGCTGATGACTGGCTCCGTGACATCACCTATGAGATGGAGTCTGCTGATGTAGCCCCTGCCAGCTATGTCAATTTTGCTTCCTTCTTCTTGAAGGGACCCGCAGCTCAATGGTGGGACAGCCACAGGCGTACTCTGCCAGCTGGAACAATCATCACCTGGCCAGACTTCCAAGCTGCTTTCCGTGCCCGCTTCATTCCTCAAGGAGTCATGGACCGGAAGAAGCGTGAGTTCCGCAACCTCACCCAAGGCAACAAAACTGTTGAAGCTTATCAGCGGGAGTTTCTGGACTTGTCCCGCTATGCTGAAGAAGACATTGCAACTGATGCACGCAGACAGGAGAAGTTCCGTGATGGCCTTCAAGCTGACATCAAGCTCGCACTTCTAGTGCATGACTTTGCTGATTTCGCCACCTTGGTGAATAAGGCCATCAATGTCGAGACTGGTCTGCAGGAATACCAGAGCTCTCAGAGGCGCAACCGTGACACGGGCTCATCTTCGGGCTCGCCCTCCCAGAAGCGTAAGATATGGATCCCAAACAGCATGTATCGTCCAAATGCACCTGCTCCCAGGAAATCTTATGCTGCACCGCGTCTGCCTCCTCCACCATCTAAGCAGTCAAAGCTACCAGCTCCCCCACCTGGGGCTCCTGTTCCCACTCCCGATAATGGTCTGTGCTTCAATGTGGTCAACCGGGTCACTTTGCCAGGAACTGCTATCAGAACCAGAATCAACTGGCCCTTCCAGCAGCTGGCCGTGGTAACAACCAGCCCCGCAACAACAATGCTAAGTCTTATGGTCGTGCTCATGCCAACCACGTTGATCTCAGCGAAGCTCAAGACCAGCCTGCTACTGTGATGGGTACACTCCTCGTAAATTCAGTACCAGCATCCGTTTTATTTGATACAGGAGCATCCCATTCATTCATATCTGCAGAATTTGCATTCCTGCATGGCATTAATTACGAAGAGATAAACACTCCGCTAGTGGTACACACCCCTGCGGGCCAATGTCAAACCTCTATGGTTAGTCGCGATGTTACTGTTGAAATTGAAGGACTGGAATTTCTTGTCTCTCCCATCGTACTGAAGTCCTGTAGCATTGATCTCATTCTGGGAATGAATTGGTTAAAAGCGCATACTGCTTCAATCGTTTGCACCACTAAGACCGTCCATCTGCTACACCCTTCAGATGAGATAGTTACTTACCAAGCCCATCTGGTGCAAAATGCCGAGGCAAGGCTCTATGCATTGAATGCATTGAACGCTGCACCACTCGAGGGCATTGAAAACATTCCCGTCGTGCGTGAATTCCTCAACGTCTTCCCTGAAGAACTTCCGGGGATTCCCCCTGCTAGAGCTGTCGAATTCATCATCGACTTGAAACCAGGCACCACTCCTATAGCCAAGCGACCCTACAAAATGCCGCCGCATGAACTCCTTGAGCTTAAGGAGGAAATCGACAAGTCTCTTCGCAAAGGATTCATTCGCCCAAGTTGCTCTCCTTGGGGAGCACCTTCTCTCTTTGTCAAGAAGAAGGATGGGACAAACCGGTTAGTTCAAGACTACCGTCCTATAAACCAAGCTACCATTCAGAATAAATACCCTCTTCCTCGGATCAATGATCTGTATGATCAACTGGCGGGTTCGTCAGTGTTCTCTAAGCTCGACTTGAGGTTGGGCTACCACCAGATCCGTGTTCGCGAAGAGGATATCCCAAAGACCGCCTTCGTGACTCGCTATGGTTCATACGAGTACACCATCATGTCTTTCGGTTTAACCAATGCTCCAGCCACCTTCTCTCGTCTGATGAACTACATATTCATGGATTACCTCGACAAGTTCGTCGTGGTTTATCTGGATGATATCCTGATATTTTGCAAGAACGAAGAAGAACATGCTGAACATCTTCGACTTGTGCTGGAAAAACTACGAGAACATCAACTATATGCCAAGTTCTCTAAATGTGAATTCTGGCTACCGGAAGTAACCTATCTGGGGCATGTCATCTCTAAGGATGGTATTGCCGTCAACCCCGAGCGAGTTCAGGCTATTCTTGATTGGACTCCTCCCAAGAACGTTAAGCAAGTCAGAAGTTTTCTCGGTCTCGCCAGCTATTGCCGTCGATTTGTCGAGAACTTCTCCAAGATCGCCAGGCCTCTGACTAACCTGTTACATAAGGGCGTCAAGTTCCAATGGACAGACAAATGTCAGGAAAGTTTCCAGGCACTCAAAGACAAGTTGACTTCTGCCCCAGTTCTAGCTCCACCTGATACTAAGAAGGACTTCGTCATCTACTGCGACGCTTCCCGTCAAGGATTAGGCTGTGTCCTAATGCAAGACCGCAGAGTGATTTCTTATGCCTCTCGACAATTGCGCCCTCACGAAGAGAACTACCCAGTTCACGACCTCGAACTTGCTGCCGTCATTCATGCGCTGAAGCAGTGGCGACATTACCTTCTCGGTAATCGTTGCGAGGTCTTCACCGACCACCAAAGTCTGAAGTATCTGTTTACTCAGCCAGACCTGAACCTCCGTCAGCAGAGATGGATGGAGCTTGTCGCAGACTTTGATTTGGGTATTTCCTATACGCCAGGCAAGGCTAATGTAATGGCTGATGCCTTGAGCCGCAAGTCTTACTGCAACCACCTCCAGGTTCATAAAGTTCAGCCCTCACTTGTTGAAGAATTCAGGAAGCTGAACCTCCATATTGTTCCTCCGGGTGCACTCGCTCCCCCTCCTAAGGAATTTGGCAAGGTGAACCTCCACGTTGTTACCCAAGGTTCCCTCAATACCCTAGTTGCTAAACCAGATCTCGAGGACAGCATCAAAAGGCTACAGAAGTATGACTCTGAAGCCTACAAGATTAAGCGCTACCTCGCAGAAGGAAAGCCCTCATTCTTCACCATTTCTGAAGATGGCACCCTATACTTCAAGGGCCGCCTAGTGGTGCCATGTGCAGAGAAAAACCTGGATATGACACAGGAAGTTATGAAAGAAGCCCATGATACGCCTCTATGTATCCATCCTGGTAGTACAAAGATGTACCAAGATATCCGTCAGAGATTCTGGTGGACTAATATGAAGCAAGACATTGCTCGTTATGTTGCTGAGTGTGACGTTTGCCGTCGTATCAAAGCAGAACATCAAAGGCCTGCTGGAACTCTGCAACCTATCTCTATTCCTGAATGGAAATGGGACCATGTTGAGATGGACTTCGTCACTGGATTTCCCAAATCGTAGAAAGGTAATGATGCTATTCTTGTCGTCATTGACCGGCTTTCCAAAGTTGCACATTTTCTGGCAGTCAAAGAAACGATCACTGCTAGCCAGTTGGCAACACTCTATATGTCCAGGATTGTTTCACTCCACGGTATTCCATTGGTTATCAGTTCAGACCGTGGTAGCTTATTCACTTCAAGATTCTGGGCAAGTTTCCAAGAAGCAATGGGAACTCATCTGTCATTCAGTACTGCGTTTCATCCTCAATCGCAAGGACAAGTTGAACGCGTCAATCAAGTCCTCGAAGACATGCTTCGAGCTTGCGTTATTTCCTTCGGCAAGAAATGGGAGGAATCTCTCCCGTATGCTGAGTTCTCTTATAATAATAGCTATCAAGCTAGTCTAAAGATGGCCCCCTTCGAAGTGTTGTATGGACGAAAGTGCCGAACCCCTCTGAACTGGTCAGAAACTGGGGAACGTCCACTCATCGGACCGGATATTATCCAAGATGCCGAAGAACAAGTCCGCATTATTCGCGAGAATCTCAAGACTGCTCAGTCACGTCAGAAGAGTCAGTATGACCGTCATCATAAAGACATGGTCTATCAACCTGGCGAAAAGGCTTATCTTCGAGTCACACCTATGAAGGGTGCTCACCGCTTCGGGATCAAGGGCAAACTAGCTCCTCGCTATATTGGCCCATTCACAATTCTCGAAAGGCGTGGAAAAGTGGCATACCAACTGGAACTACCGCCGAACCTTTCTCAGGTTCACGATGTGTTCCATGTGTCACAGCTCCGCCGATGCTTCAAGGATCCAATCCGAGCTGTGGATCATGAAGTGCTCGAATTGCAGCAAGACCTCTCCTATAAGGAGCATCCGGTCCGCATTCTCGACCAAGCTGAACGCCGCACACGTCAGAAGGCGATCAAGTTTCTCAAAGTCCAGTGGTCGCACCATTCTGAAGATGAGGCCACTTGGGAACGAGAGGATCGTCTGCGCGAAGAATACCCCGCACTGTTTCCTTCTACCTCCTAAATCTCGGGACGAGATTTCTTGTAGTGGAGGAGATTTGTAACACCCTGAGAATCATGCTATAGTAACCCCCTGTGATTAAGCTAATCATGTTGCTAAACAGGGCTTGATCACATTTGAATCACCTTCCTTTCAAACTCCTAGCTCAAACTTCAAATATAATTAAAGTGAAAAATAAAAGTTTTCAAAAACTCAAACAAAAATGTTCTGTGGGTGCTAAATAATACACTGGCAATTATGGTGGAGAAAACTCCTTTTTATAAAATGCCTAAATACTTTAAATGAAATAAAACAGAAAAGGAAATAAACAAATAAAAAGAAAACAGAAAACAGAAACAGTCAGAGAAAAGAAAAAAAAAGGGGGAGCAGGCCTTCCCCCCCACTGGACCCGTGGCCCATCTGCACCGAACCCCCCCGGCCCGAACTGGGCCGCACCCCCGCGCCCCCGGCCCAGCCCACCTCCTCCCTCGCCCCTTCCCTGTTCCCCCGACCCGGTCGGAACCAGGGGCGCGTTGCCGCCGCACCACCTCGCCGGCGGTGAACCCCGCGAGAGGA
>NC_057799.1:331529136-331784484 GCF_018294505.1 Triticum aestivum
CCCCTGGGTCACTGCCAGTGGCCCCCACGGGCCCCAGTTGACTGGGTTGACCCAGTCAACTGCTGACTGGGCAGGCCCAGTCACTGACATGCGGGCCCCGCCGCAAAAATTAAAAAAGAAAATGTTTTATAAATAAAAATAATTAGTTTAATTAATCTCTCACTGACAGGTGGGCCCAGTAGTTAATTAACTAAAAACTAATTAGTTTAATCCTCTGTTAACCCACTGTCTATGACAGGTGGGTCCCCCTTGTCAGTTTGACCAGTCAACCCGGACTGTTGACCGCTGACGTCACTCATACGTCATGCTGACGTCATATCCCTTTTTCTGTTAATTAAATAATTCCAGAAATTCAAATAAACTTTGAAAATTCATATCTTTTAAACCGTAACTCGGATGAAAATGTTTTCTATATGAAAGTTGCTCAGCACGACGAGACGAATCCGGATACGCGGTCCGTGCGTCCACCACACCTCCCTAACCTATCGAACTAGCAACTTTCCCCCTCCGGTCCGTCTGTCTTAAAACGCGAAACATCGGGGATACCTCCCGGATGTCCCCCCCCTTCACCGGTACCACCTACTATCGCGTTAGGACACCCCTAGCACCGCTCACTGTCATGTCACGCATCGTCATGCTTATGTTTGCATTGTATTTACTGTTTCTTCCCCCTCTTCTCTCCGGTAGACTACGAGACCGACACTGCTGCTGCCCAGTTCGACTACAGAGTCGACGACCCCTCCTACTTGCCAGAGCAACCAGGCAAGCCCCCCCTTGATCACCAGATATCGCCTACTCTCCTCTATACTGCTTGCATTAGAGTAGTGTAGCATGTTACTGCTTTTCGATATCCTATTCTGATGCATAGCCTGTCCTTGCTACTACTGTTGATACCTTTACCTGCAATCCTACATGCTTAGTATAGGATGCTAGATTTCCATCAGTGGCCCTACATTCTTGTCCGTCTGCTGTGCTACACTATCGGGCCGTGATCACCTGGGCGGTGATCGCGGGTATATACTTATATACTATATACATGACACATGTGATGACTAAAGTCGGGTCGGCTCGTAGGAGTACCCGCAAGTGTATTTTTGTGGCGGAGCGACAGGGCAGGTTGAGACCGCCTAGGTAAGAGGTGGGCCTGGCCCTGGTCGGCGTTCGCGGATACTTAACACGCTTAACGAGATCTTGGTATTTGATCTGAGTCTGGCCATTTGGTCTATACGCACTAGCTATCTACGCGGGAGTAGTTATGGGTATCCCGGCGTCGTGGTATCAGCCGAAGCCTTCGTGACGTCAGCGACTGAGTGGCACGCGCCGTGTTGGACCGCTTTGACGTAACCGCCGTGATCGTGTGGGTTGCTAGGTCTGCTCGCGGCCGCGTTCGCAACGTGCAGGTGTGCATAGGGCGATGGGCCCAGACCCCTGCGCGCTTAGGATTAGACCGGCGTGCTGACCGCTCTGTTGTGCTTAGGTGGGGCTGCGACGCGTTGATCTTACGAGGCCGGGCATGACCCAGAAAAGTGTGTCCGGCCAATTGGGATCGAGCGTGTTGGGTTATGTGGTGCACCCCTGCAGGGAAGTTTATCTATTCGAATAGCCGTGTCCCTCGGTAAAAGGACGACCCGGAGTTGTACCTTGACCTTATGACAACTAGAACTGGATACTGAATAAAATACACCCTTCCAAGTGCCAGATACAACCCGGTGATCGCTCTCTAACAGGGCGACGAGGAGGGGATTGCCGGGTAGGATTATGCTATGCGATGCTACTTGGAGGACTTCAATCTACTCTCTTCTACATGCTGCAAGATGGAGATGTCCAGAAGCGTAGCCTTCGACAGGACTAGCTATCCCCCTTTTATTCTGGCATTCTGCAGTTCAGTCCACTGATATGGCCCTTTACACATATACCCATGCATATGTAGTGTAGCTCCTTGCTTGCGAGTACTTTGGATGAGTACTCACGGTTGCTTCTCTCCCTCTTTTTCCCCCTTTCCTTTCTATCTGGTTGTCGCAACCAGATGTTGGAGTCCAGGAGCCAGACGCCACCGTCGACGACGACTCCCACGGCACTGGAGGTGCCTACTACTACGTTCAGGCCGCTGACGACGACCAGGAGTAGTTAGGAGGTCCCAGGCAGGAGGCCTTGCCTCTTCGATCGTTGCTACTTTTGTGCTAGCCTTCTTAAGGCAAAACTTGTTTAACTTATGTCTGTACTCAGATATTGTTGCTTCCGCTGACTCGTCTATGATCGAGCACTTGTATTCGAGCCCTCGAGGCCCCTGGCTTGTATTATGATGCTTGTATGACTTATTTATGTTTTAGAGTTGTGTTGTGATATCTTCCCGTGAGTCCCTGATCTTGGTCGTACACATTTGCGTGCATGATTAGTGTACGGTCAAATCGGGGGCGTCACAGGAGGGGTCTAGGAGTGAGGTGGAGCTGGTGAAGTGCTCGGATGGCCTCAGGGTGGCCTATTTATAGGCGGGGCGAGGAGGGCGAGCTCGGGTGCCGCCGCTTGCGTCTGGCCATGCTCTGGCGAGGCTCAGCGATCACGGGAGGGCTCGGGAATGCGACAAGGGGGAAGTGGATGAGCTGCAGGCTCACGGAGACGAGAAATGCCCAGGGTCACGAGGAGGAAGAAGCCAACAAAGGAAGACGACGGTCGACTACGGATCGCCCGTGGGCGCGCGACAACGAGCGCCGGCGAGGAGGTTTCCAGAGGGGGCGATGGGTCCAGGAAGACCGCGACGACGCGGGGAAGGCGCTAGACATGTCCAGGCAATGAGGGGACGAGTGCACAGACGGGGAGGAGAGGAGACAGAGGCGCCAGAGCGCACGTTTGGCTAGCATGACCCGTGGTCACCGCGTGAGATGGCATTCTCGGCGCGTTTTGGCCAGCCTGATCATGTCCAGTGCATTGACCCTAGTGCCCTGAGTTCAAAGGCGGCAACTACTCGGTCCAAGGGCAAAGAAGAGAAAAGCATAAGGGGCTAAAGCGTTGTGATAGCAAGGTGTTTGTGCTGCAGGGAGACAAACACAGGATGAGGCAGAGGTGACTGTGTTGGCCAAGAATAGGACTAAGGAGAGCTCTCTAGAGGGTAGTTGCTGTAGAAATGGCCCCACCGGTCAGAATTAGAGATGATGAAGCAGCACCTCAGATAAATGATTTTCATGAGCCGAAAATGGTTATGGCCCAATTATTTGAGTATAAGAAGATGCCCAAAAAGTTTTAGGCCATTTGGATGAACCAAACTAGCACTTGCTTCACAATGCTTAATTCTGACCAGAAACTTGGAAAAATTGCACATGGCAATTGGATAGATAAAATGAGCCAAAACTTGGTGAAGAGAGTTCATATGGATAGGAGAATGCCCTGGAAAATTTTGCCTTTCGTTGGGGAACCCAATTTGGAAATATAGGTTGCTTCACAACCTAGGGCAAATTGGGTTATTCCTTTAATAGAAAAGGAATATTCCCAAGGAAAAGAATATTGGGGTTTGGTCCAAGATGGAAATGCCAAGGTCTAGGGATGAGTATGAGGATGACAAGCCACTCTTGAAAGAAAGAAGAGGTCTTCTCCAGTTTCCAGACCACATAGCCACGGAAAAAGAAAACTCAAGCAAAAAATCTCAGAAAATCAAAAGAAAAAGAAAGGGACAAAAATCAGGTTGTGACAGTGCTGCATCATCCCCTCCTCTTCGGGGAAATACCAATGGAGATACAAGCAATCAGGAAGAATTTCTGGCACCGTTGTCGGGGAGGTTCACGTCCATATATATCAAGTAACCAATCTCAAATCTCATCTCCTTGCAATTTACTTTATTTTCCATTTGCCTTTCGTTTTCATCTCCCCACTTCTAAAACGTTTTTGCGAAAACCACAAAAATATTTTCCTTCTTTTTTGTTTGCCTTTTTCTCGTTCGATCTCTTGTTTGCGTAGTCACGATGTCTCAAGAAAATACCAAATTGTGTGATTTTTCCAATACTAAAAATAATGGTTTTATTAATACTCCATTTTCTCCTCCTGCTGCTAGTGAGGAGTCTTATGATACTAATGCCACTTTGTTGAATCTTGTTATGAAAGAGCAATTTTCCGGTAGTCCTAATGAGGATGACGTGTCCCATCTAAACACATTTGTAGAATTTTTGATCTGCAAAATAAGTCGTGAAGTGGAAATTATTTCCTTTCTCTTTGCATGATAGTGCAAAAAATTGGCATTCATCTTTGCCTCGCAATAGTATTGATTCGTGGGATAAGTGCAAAGATGCTTTTCTTACTAAGTATTTTCCGCCCGCAAAAATTGTTTCGCATAGAAATAAAATCATGAATTTCAAGCAAGTTGAGCATGAACATGTTGCACAATCTTGGGAAAGAATGAAATTAATGTTAAGAAATTGTCCTACTCATGGTTAAAATCTATGGATGATTATACAAAAAAATTATGTGGGATTGAATTTTGTTTCTAGAAATCTTTTGGATTCCGCTGTGGGTTGTACTTTTATGGAAATTACTTTGGGTAAATCCACTAAATTGCTTGATAATATTATGGCAAATTATTCACAATGGCATACCGAAAGAGCACCTACTAGTAAAAAAGATAATTCGGTTGAAGAAATTGGTACTTTGAGTCAAAAAGTTTATGCTCTTATGAGGTTGGTTGCTAGTAAAAATGCTCCTATTGATCTTAATGATGTGCCTTTGTCTACTTTGATTGAGCAAAATAGTGATCATGTAGATGTGACTTTTGTCTCGCGAAACAATTTTAATAACAATTCTTATAGAGGTAATTTTAATCCTAGGCATTTTCCTAGAAATGCCTATAATAATTATGGGAATTCCTATGGTAATTATTATTACAATAATAATAGGATGCCCTCTGATCTTGAGAGTAATCTTAAAGAATTCATACATGCACAAAAAGTTTTCAACACTACTATAGAAGAAAACTTGAATAAGATTGATGATATGTCTAGAAGCATTGATAGAATTACTCATGATGTAGAAAATCTCAAGATTAATTTTTTCCACCTAAGGTTGATGTCAATGAATCAATTAAAGCTTTATATGTTTCTATGGATGAAAGTAAGAAAAGAACTGCTATGCTTAGAGCTAAAAGAGAATTTTTAGAAAGAGCATTTTCGACTGATTGTTTTCATAATAATGATGAGGATGTTAAGATGATTGGTGTTTCTTCTATTGATCCTTGTTTACTAATATTAAAATCGATGATAATAGGACTGAAAAAGAGTCAACTTTATCTAGAAGGCGTCCTCATAAATTAGAGGGTGAAAATCTTGTTGAAATTTTTGATAAAAGTGGGTTCGGAGAGGTCAAAACTTTAGCTACTAATGAGCCCACTCTTTTGGATTACGGAGACTTTAATTATTATAGTTGTTATTTGATTGAGGGTATTTCTTTATTGCGATCCATGATAAATTCACCAAATGCCTATGAACAAAATAAAGCTTTTACTAAACATATTGTGGACGCCATGCTAAAAGCCTTAGAAGAAAAGTTGGAGTTAGAGATTTCAATTCCTAGAAAATTATATGATGAATGGGAACCCACCATTAAAGTCAAGATAAAAAATTATGAGTGCACTGCTTTATGTGATTTGGGTGCTAGTGTTTCCACAATTCCGGGAACCCACCATTAAAGTCAAGATAAAAAATTATGAGTGCACTGCTTTATGTGATTTGGGTGCTAGTGTTTCCACAATTCTGAAATCTCTTTGTGATGCTTGGTTTTACCAATATTGAAGAATGTTCTATTAATTTGCACTTGGAGGATTCTACTATTAAAAAGCCTTTGGGAAGAATCAATGATGTTCTTATTCTTGCAAATATGAATTATGTGCCCATAGACTTTGTTGTGCTTGATATTAATTGCAATCCCTCTTGTCCCATAATACTTGGTAGAACGTTTTTACGAACTATAGGTGTCGTTATTGATATGAAAGAAGGGAATAATGAATTTCAGTTTCCCCTAAAGGAAGGTATGGAACACTTCCCTAGAACTAAAATTAAGCCACCATATGAATCCATCACGAGGGAAACCTATGGATCGAAACCTAAATATGACACTACTTGAATCTATGCATTATGCCTAGCTAGGGGCATAAAACGACAACACTTGTTGGGAGACAACCCAATGAATAATTTTTTTTTCATTTTTGTTTCTGTTTTTGTGAGTTCACACAATTATGCCCCTGTTATGATTGTATTTTTTATATTTTAATTAGTGTTTGTTCCAAGTAACGCCTTTAGGATGTCTTTGGGTGATAGTTGATTTGGTCTTGTTGTGAAACATAAACTTTTACGTCCAGCAGAAATTGTTGAAAGCAGCCAGAACCGCGCCCCAGAAGCAAGCCCCTGGCTGAATCGTGAGTACTAAAAACCCAGATGCGTCCATGTATCCGGCTTCTCTACTTCATAGTCTTAACATGTTGAATTATGCAATTGCAGTCCGGCCCACGACATCTCCCTGCGATCCTCATCAGGGGGTTCGCTGGATTCAAAGGCGATGGCCAGCGAGTCACCGTCGGCTGCTTACTCTCCGAAGGCCAAGGGCGACGCTGAGGTGCTGTCCCGAAGGACCTTCCCAGGCCAGGGAGAGGTTCAGGAGGCCGTCAGGGTAGCGCCAGAGGGTGACCCCTTGGCCGCCGGACACCTGGGGGAGAAAACCCCCATGGAGACTGGCGATGGGGGCCATATCCAATTCGGCCCCCAGCCGGATACCATCCCGGAGACCTGCACGGCTCCGGAATCAAGAAAGGAGCCTCCTCCGAAGGGAGGAGGTGCGCCTATTCCGCCGGTGACCTCTGTCCATCCAGAGGCACCAGATAATCTGCTGGAAGCGCTACGAGGCGCTTCCATTGTGGATGAACACCGTATCCTTATGGGTACAGTGGTTGAGAGGGTTCAGTCTGTTAAGAGCGGACTGACCGAAGCCTGCAGCAGCCTGCTGACAGGCTTTGAGGTAAGTGACGCAAAAAAGAAAGTCATAGTATAGACAGTAGCCCCTGAGACACTGTCCGGTGTTCGAAAAGAAAAGCTGGACAGAGGATCAAGTAATTTTCGCAGGAAACTAACTAAATATGTCTTATGTGAATAAGCAGGCGTCGTTGCTGGCCGCAACCTCTCATGCTGCAGAGGTCTCCGGACTAAAGCAGAGTCTGGATCGTGCCGAGGAAGAGCTCGGCCGTGTAAAAAACCAGCTGGAGGACAAGCAAGGTATGTGATGACCTTGTGTATATCCGAAAAGGATGAATGATTTATGCTGACCATAGTGCCATGACATTTGTAGGGGCGGCTACTGAGGTGGAAACCCTCAAGAAAGCGCTAGCTGAGGCCAAAAAGAAAGCGGCAAAGGAGCAAGCCGCCCATGATAAACACAATGCCAGGGTTTGTGAGGTCCAGCAGGAGCTCTAGGAAGCCGTCAAGAAATGCGAGTCCTTGCAGCGCAACATTGCGGATCAAGAGACCGAACTGGCCAAGGCTCGCCAGAGCGCACAAGAGGCCCGGGTTGAAGCCCAGGGCGCCCTCCAGGAGATCCAGGAGGCCAAGAAAATCGCGGCGGGTAAGGCTTTTACTATGCAAAGCAAATATGTGAAGAAGAGGTATCTCTTACTAACCCGGATTTGGAGTTCTCCAGGGGCGTTTGTTGATCTGCCGCGCAGTGTTTCTGAAGCTGCAGAATTCTTCCAAGCCGAAGAGGGAAGCTCAACGGAAAAGCTGTTCTGGTCGCAATACATTGCGCCAGAACATCCGGTGCCCTTTAGCGGTCAGCTAAAACAGCTGGTCGAACCGCATAGGGTGGCCGAACTGGCCATGAAGGATTTAATAATCCGGTTGTGGCCTGCCAAAGCTATACCCAGCAGCTACTTCGGGCTCGTGAAGCGGCTGGTCAGTGCCTGCCCCCGGCTTGATGCCATGAAGTGGTCGGTCTATATCGAAGGTGCGTGGATGGCCTTTGCCCGTGTCAAGGTGCAGTGGGCGAAGATGAATGTCGTCAAGCTCGCGACCGAGGGACCGTCCGAGGGCAAGGAGCACCGCACGCCCGAGTGATATTTTAGCGATGTCCTGGAGGGATCCCGCATTGTAGCGGAGCAATGTGCGAAAGATGTAATCTTTGAATGAATACATTTATGTTATCTCGCCCTGTATTATGAAACAAAGTTGATTGTGTGATATAATGTTTGTTACTATTAAAACTTTACCTCATGTGCGGCCGTGTTTATGAAATCTGAGAGTTGGCCAGTCGTCGGCTTCAGCCCCCACGTAGGTAGTACGGGGGTGTTCGGGATGGAATCTAAACACTCTTGATCCAATTGTTTTGGTCCTTGAAGGAGGTGTTTAGTGCAACGAACCAGGCAATCAGACTATGTGGCTTTATCACCCTCACTTAACCATAGGAGTTTGACAATAAAAATTTAGGCGCAGCCCCTAGTATCCAAACTAGGGTGTTGTAAACACCTGATCGGGTAGGAACCGATCCATTGCATAATGCGGAAAAAATCACTAAAGATGTGAAACCTCCGAAGAGCTGACCGGCTCTCGCCGTATCATGACAGTCAGTTTTCGGCTTTCTCTACTGAGGTGCTCATCCGGATAAACCAGGACACAATCGAAGTAGTTCTCCGTTTACTACCCTAGCCGATATAGCTAAACGTAAGGTAGTAAGCACAGGAGCCAGGCAACCTAACTATTGAACAAAGACATGATTCGGAGCCAATGCATATAATGCTAAATTCGGGGTGCCGAACTATACTGCAAAAAGTGTTCGGACTTTGTTGCCGTATTGTGGGGCGTAATGAAGCCCTTGGCAGATTAAAGCGTACCAAAGTGGAAAGGTGCTATTTGATAAGATTATCAAAAGAAAGAATAAGGGGTAGTAAGCTAATGCCGCAGAAGTTGGGCCGCAAATTGTTTCCATTATAGTTTGATTAATACGTCAAAGCGTATTCGTACAAGTAGTGCAATAAGCAACAGGGCAATTTAATATGCCACAACCAAGGGAGAGCTGCGTGCGGGTCCTGAAAACATGTAGAGTGATTGTTAGAGAGACCACCTAGATATTCCCTTATACGTCAGTGCTTCTTGCCATCTTGGTGTATCTATCCTGTCGAGAGGACCAATGATCAGGTCGTCAGAAAAAGCTTTTGGAAAAGAAACCTGAAAAGATAAAAAAGAAAAAGTGAAAGTATGTGTGTCCAGGGGCGGTCGAGCCGTATTATGGATCACAAGCTAGTTATGCCTCCGTCTATGCCCATGGTATTTTGAGTGCGTAGTTATGTACGTGCGGTACGAATGCCGCCACTTGTTCGGGGCTAGGACGGAGGCTGAATTGCTAGTCGAGCTCTTGACGAGCTGGGCTGTCTTGCTGCAGAGTAGTCCGGACTCGTTTGATAGTGTCCAGGAGCTCGGCCGCCGAATTAAGGTTCTGCTTGAGAAGACCGCTCTGTACTTCTGCTGCTAAAGCAGCTATGTGCTCCTCAGTACGGAGGGAGCGTTCCGTGTTTCCATTGACTTTTATGACGCCGCGTGGTCCGGGCATCTTGAGCTTGAGATAAGCATAGTGTGGCACTGCATTGAATCGAGCAAATGCGGTTCGTCCCAGCAGTGCGTGATAGCCGCTGCGGAAGGGGACGATATCGAAGATCAATTCTTCGCTTCGGAAGTTGTCGAGGGATCCGAAGACAACCTCTAGTGTGATTGAGCCCATACAGCGGGCCTCTACACCTGGTATGATTCCTTTAAAGGTAGTCTTTGTGGGCTTAATTCTTGAGGGATTAATGCCCATTTTGCGCGCTGTATCCTGATAGAGCAGGTTCAGGCTGCTACCACCGTCCATGAGGACTCGCGTGAGGTGGAATCCATCAATGATTGGGTCGAGGACCAGTGGGACTGAACCGCCATGACGGATACTGGTCGGATGGTCCCTGTGATCGAAAGTGATCGGACAGGAAGACCATGGGTTGAACTTTGGGGCGACTGGCTCCATCGCGTAGACGACCCTGAGCGCGCGCTTGCGCTCCCTCCTGGGGATATGGGTAGCATATATCATGTTCATCGTTTTAACTTGCGGGGGGGGGGGGACTTCTTCTGTCCCCCTGTGTTCGGTGGCCAGGGCTCCTCGTCATCGTCCTTGCTTTGTGACCCCTTCTCCTTGTTCTCGGCATTTAACTTGCCGGCCTGTTTCAAAACCCAACAGTCTCTGTTGGTATGATTGGCTGGTTTGTCGGGGGTACCGTGTATCTGGCATGGGCGATTGAGTATGCGGTCCAAGCTGGATGAGCCTGAATTGTTCCTTTTGAACGGCTTCTTCCGCTGGCCGGACTTCGAGCCACTGAATCCGGCATTGACCGTCGTGTCGTCGGTATTACCACCGTTGTTTCGACGCTTGTGTCTGTTGCGTCGGGGCTTGCCGTTGCTATTTCTGGCTTCCGCAGTGACAGGTTCGCTTGCATTGTTATTGCTACGGGCTAGCCAGCTATCTTTGCCCGCGCAAAAGCGGGTCATAAGTGCCGTAAGGGCTGCCATGGACTTCGTCTTTTCTTGGCCGAGGTGTCGGGCGAGCCATTCGTCCCGGATGCTGTGTTTAAAGGCCGTCCGGGCTTCATCATCCGGACAGTCGATGATTTGGTTCTTTTTGGTTAAGAACCTAGTCCAGAGTTTCCTGGCTGACTCTCCGGGCTGTTGAATTATGTGACTTAAGTCGTCGGCATCCGGAGGTCGAGCATATGTACCTTGGAAGTTGTCAAGGAAGGCCTCTTCCAAGTCCTCCCAGCTGCCGATGGAGTTTTCGGGCAGGCTGTTCAACCAGTGCCGGGCTGATCCTTTGAGTTTTAGTGGGAGGTATTTGATGGCATGGAGATCATCGCCGCGGGCCATATGAATGTGAAGAAGAAAATCCTCGATCCATACCGCGGGGTCTGTTGTCCCATCATATGATTCGATGTTTATGGGTTTAAACCCTTCTCGGAATTCGTGCTCCATTACCTCATCAGTGAAGCAAAGGGGGTGTGCGGCGCCTCTATATCGGGCCACGTCGCGACGTAGCTCAGATGGAGTCCGTCTGCGGTTCTCGGCCCGGGCGTGAGTATGATTGTTGCATCTGACTAGGTAGCCATTGTCGCGTGTCGGGGCACGTCCCCGTGATCCATAGATCGATCTGTTTTGACCTGCTCTACTGTCCAAGTCCTGCCGCAGGTCATATGTATGTCCCCGAGCTGTTTTATCTCTGCCTTTACGGTGAGGTGGGGCGGGCTGGTGTTCGGCTTGAGTTGCCGCTTTGTCCCGACCACGTGGTGGTCGGTCAGCCGCATTGCGCGATGATGGTATGGGCTCTAGCGCCTCGTCATCAAACTGAGGTAGCAATTTGCGCTTCAAGTAACTTTTGGCTGGGCGCTTAAGGCCGTATTCCTCGGCTGCTAGGACATCAGTCCATCTATCGTTTGAGCAGATCTTGATCAGCTTGAAGCTGTTGCTGCTTCTTTTTCAGGCTCCTTGCAGTGGCTATTAGCCGGCGCTTAAAGCGCTTCTGCTCGAGTGGTTCCTCAGGCACAATAAAATCCTCGTTGCCAAGGCTCACCTCATCCTTAGAGAGCGGAAGATAATTACTGTCCTCCGAGTCTTCGTGTATGGCCTGTTCATTAGGGCTAACTTGCCCGTCTTCCCGTTCATCCTGTTTGGAAGTTGCCTCAACGGGGTCTTCATTGTCTTCGGCATCGTCCGGAGTATTGTTTTCTCCTGTGCTGGTATTGCTGTCTTTTCCACGGCGTGACTTGGAGCGGCGCCACTGACGTCGGCACTTTGGTTCTATCTCAGGAGGTTTATCCTCGACTGGGTCTTCCTTGTCGTCGCTGTTATTCTCTTTGGGTGTGTCCACCATGTATACGTCATACGAGGAAGTGGCCGTCCAACATTCGGTAAACGGCGGGTTTTGGGCCTCCTCTTCTCCGGCATCGTCGTCCATACTGTCGATGTCTTCGGAGCCGTAATTGAGCATGTCGGTTAGGTCCTCGACAGTGGCTATGAAGTGGGCGGTGGGTGGGAAGCGAAATTCTCCGTCATCAGCCTCCAGTTCGAACCGGATATAATTCGGCTGTGAGTCCTCCGCTAAGGAGAGTGTTTTTAATGAGTTTAGCACGTCGCCTAAAGCCGAGTGCCGGAAGATGTCCACGGAGCTGAATTCGACGATTGATGCCTGATCAAGCTCGACGTGCGCGGACGCACATGGTTCGGAACCTGTAGCCAGAAACGAGTCCGAGGTTCCGATGACACAGATCCCGCTCGAGGTTGGGTCTGTGTGCGGCTCCGACGCCGCTGAGTCTGCGGATTCCGTGGCGGGGTTGAGCCTCCTGTCCTCGGATGGCGCGATCTGCTCCGGATCTAGGGCCAGAGCAGTTACAGGTGCTATCTCCTGGGTATGATCCGATGACATATTTAAGTCATGTTCATCGCGGTGACAGGGAGGGTCTGCCATGGGCGCGAATCCATCAAAGATCAAGTCCCCGCGGATATCAGCGACGTAGTTCAAGCTTCCAAATCTGACCCGGTGGCCAGGGGCGTAGCTGTCGATCTGCTCTAGATGGCCAAGCGAGTTGGCCCGCAGTGTGAAGCCGCTGAATACGAAGATCTGTCCAGGGCGGAAGACCTCCCCTTGGACTGCATTGTTGTAGATGATTGAAGGGGCCATCTAACCTATTGAAGACGACGCAACGGATCTCTCAATGAAAGCACCCATGTTGGTGTCAAAACCGGCGGATCTCGGGTAGGGGGTCCCGAACTGTGGGTTGCTACCTCTTGAGCACTGTGTTGGTTTTCCCTTGAAGAGGAAAGGGTGATGCAGCAAAGTAGCGTAAGTATTTCCCTCAGTTTTTGAGAACCAAGGTATCAATCCAGTAGGAGGCTACGCGCGAGTCCCTCGCACCTACACAAACAAATAAATCCTCGCAACCAACGCAATAAGGGGTTGTCAATCCCTACACGGTCACTTACGAGAGTGAGATCTGATAGATATGATAAGATAATATTTTTGGTATTTTTATGATAAAGACGCAAAGTAAAATAAAAGGTAACAGAAATAGCTAAGTGTTGGAAGATTAATATGATGGAAGATAGACCCGGGGGCCATAGGTTTCACTAGTGGTTTCTCTCAAGAGCATAAGTATTTACGGTGGGTGAACAAATTACTGTTGAGCAATTGACAGAATTGAGCATAGTTATGAGAATATCTAGGTATGATCATGTATATAGGCATCACATCCGAGACAAGTAGACTGACTCCTGCCTGCATCTACTACTATTACTCCACACATCGACCGCTATCCAGCATGCATCTAGAGTATTAAGTTCATAAGAACAGAGTAACACTTTAAGCAAGATGACATGATGTGGAGGGATAAATTCATGCAATATGATTAAAAAAAACCATCTTGTTATCCTTGATGGCAACAATACAATACGTGCCTTGTTGCCCCTACTGTCACTGGGAAAGGACACCGCAAGATTGAACCCAAAGCTAAGCACTTCTCCCATTGCAAGAAAGATCAATCTAGTAGGCCAAACCAAACTGATAATTCGAAGAGACTTGCAAAGATAACCAATCATACATAAAAGAATTCAGAAGATTTAAATATTGTTCATAGATAAACTTGATCATAAACCCACAATTCATCGGTCTCAACAAACACACCGCAAAAGAAGATTACATCGAATAGATCTCCACAAGAGAGGGGGAGAACATTGTATTGAGATCCAAAAAGAGAGAAGAAGCCATCTAGCTAATAACTATGGACCCGAAGGTCTGAGGTAAACTACTCACACTTCATCGGAGAGGCTATGGTGTTGATGTAGAAGCCCTCCGTGATCAATGCCCCCTTCGGCGGAGCTCCGGAACAGGCCCCAAGATGGGATCTCGTGGGTACAGAAGGTTGCGGTGGTGGAATTAGGTTTTTGGCTCCGTATCTGATCGTTTGGGGGTACGTAGGTATATATAGGAGGAAGGAGTACGTCGGTGGAGCAACGTGGGACCCACGAGGGTGGAGGGCGCGCCTGGGGGGGTAGGCGCGCCCCTACCTCGTGGCTTCCTATTTGATTTCTTGACGTAGGGTCCAAGTCCTCTGGATCACGTTCATTCCGAAAATCACGTTCCCGAAGGTTTCATTCCGTTTGGACTCCGTTTGATATTCTGTTTCTGCGGGCAAAAAAACAGCAATTCTGGGCTAGGCCTCCGGTTAATAGGTTAGTCCCAAAATAATGTAAAAGTGAATAATAAAGCCCAATAATGTTCAAAACAGAAGATAATATAGCATGGAGCAATCAAAAATTATAGATACGTTGGAGATGTATCAAGCATCCCCAAGCTTAATTCCTGATCGTCCTCGAGTAGGTAAATGATAAAAACAGAATTTTTGATGTGGAATGCTACTTGGCATAATTTCAATGTAATTCTTCTTAATTGTGGTATGAATATTCAGATCCGAAAGATTCAAGATAAAAGTTCAATATTGACATAAAAATAATAATACTTCAAGCATACTAACTAAGCAATTATGTCCTCTCAAAATAACATGGCCAAAGAAAGTTCATCCCTACAAAATCATATAGTTTAGTCATGCTCCATTTTCGTCACACAAGAATGCTCCCATCATGCACAACCCCGATGACAAGCCAAGCAATTGTTTCATACTTTAGTAATCTCAAACTTTTTCAACCTTCACGCAATACATGAGTGTGAGCCATGAATATAGCACTATGGGTGGAATAGAATATGATGATGGGGGTTATGTGGAGAAGACAAAAAAGGAGAAAGTCTCACATCAACGAGGCTAATCAATGAGCTATGGAGATGCCCATCGATTGATGTTAATGCAAGGAGTAGGGATTGCCATGCAATGGATGCACTAGAGCTATAAATATATGAAAGCTCAACAAAAGAAACTAAGTGGGTGTGCATCCAACTTGCTTGCTCACGAAGACCTAGGGCACTTGAGGAGGCCCATTGTTGGAATATACAAGCCAAGTTCTATAATGAAAAATTCCCACTAGTATATGAAAGTGACAAAACAAGAGACTCTCTACCATGAAGACTATGGTGCTACTTCGAAGCACAAGTGTGGTAAAAGGATAGTAACATTGTCCCTTCTCTCTTTTTCTCTCATTTTTTATATTCCTCACTTGGGACAATGCTCTAGAAAATGATGATCATCACACTTCTATTTATTTACAACTCAATGATTACAACTCGATACTAGAACAAAGTATGACTCTATATGAATGCCTCCGGCGGTGTACCGGGATATGCAATGAACCAAGAGGGACATGTATGACAGAATTATGAACGGTGGCTTTGCCACGAATACTATGTCAACTACATGATCATGCAAAGCAATATGACAATGATGAACGTGTCATGATAAACGGAACGGTGGAAAGTTGCATGGCAATATATCTCGGAATGGCTATGGAAATGCCATAATAGGTAGGTATGGTGGCTGTTTTGAGGAAGATATAAGGAGCTTTATGTGTGAAAGATCGTATCATATCACGGGGTTTGGATGCACCGGCGAAGTTTGCACCAACTCTCAATGTGAGAAAGGGCAATGCACTGTACCGAAGAGGCTAGCAATGATGGAAAGGTGAGAGTGCGTATAATCCATGGACTCAACACTAGTCATAAAGAACTCACATACTTATTGCAAAAATCTACAAGTCATCAAAAACCAAGCACTACGTGCATGCTCCTAGGGGGGTAGATTGGTAGGAGAAGACCATCGCTCGTCCCCGACCGCCACTCATAAGGAGGACAATCAAAGAACACCTCATGTTTCAAATTTGTTACATAACGTTTACCATACGTGCATGCTACGGGACTTGCAAACTTCAAAACAAGTATTTCTCAAATTCACAACTACTCAACTAGCACAACTTTAATATCACTACCTCCATATCTCAAAACAATCATCAAGCATCAAACTTCTCTTAGTATTCAACACACTCATAAGAAAGTTTTTACTATTCTTGAATACCTAGCATATTAAGATTATTTAAGCAAATTACCATGATATTTAAGACTCTCAAAATAATCTAAGTGAAGCATGAGAGATCAATAGTTTCTATAAAACAAATCCACCACCGTGCTCTAAAAGATATAAGTGAAGTACTAGGGCAAAACTATATAACTCAAAAGATATAAGTGAAGCACATAGAGTATTCTAATAATTTCCGAATCATGTGTGTCTCTCTCAAAAGGTTTGTACAGCAAAGATGATTGTGGTAAACTAAAAATCAAAGACTCAAATTACCATGATATTTAAGGCAAAGACGAAAACCAAGCTTTAGCACGATCTCTAAGTGAAAAAGGAAATAGCTTCAATTTAACAATATCATTGTCAACATCTTTCTTCTTTTGCATATCACACAAATGAACGAAGCTATTCAGATGAGTAGCGGCATCTTCACTAGGAAGGCCGGCGAATTGATCTTTCATGGCAAGATTCAACAAAGCAACATTGATTTCACAAGATTCAGTATCGGTAAGAGGAGCAATCGGAGTGCTAAGGAAATCATTATTGTTGGTATTGGTAAAGTCACATAATTTGATATTATCTTGAGCCATCGTGACAAACAAGCAATCCAATACACGAGCAAACGAAAAGCAAGCGAACAAAAGGCGAACGGAAAAGAGAGGGTGAATAAAACGGCAAGGGTGAAGTGGGGGAGAGGAAAAAGAGAGGCAAATGGCAAATAATGTAATGCGGGAGATAAGGGTTTGTGATGGGTACTTGGTATGTTGACTTTTGCGTAGACCTCCCCGGCAACGGCACCAGAAATCCTTCTTGCTACCTCTTGAGCACTGCGCTGGTTTTCCCTTGAAGAGGAAAGGGTGATGCAGCAAAGTAGCGTAAGTATTTCCCTCAGTTTTTGAGAACCAAGGTATCAATCTACTAGGAGGCTACGCGCGAGTCCCTCGCACCTACACAAACAAATAAATCCTCGCAACCAACGCGATAAGGGGTTGTCAATCCCTACACGGTCACTTACGAGAGTGAGATCTGATAGATATGATAAGATAATATTTTTGGTATTTTTATGATAAAGATGCAAAGTAAAATAAAAGGTAACAGAAATAGCTAAGTGTTGGAAGATTAATATGATGGAAGATAGACCCGGCGGCCATAGGTTTCACTAGTGGCTTCTCTCAAGAGCATAAGTATTTACGGTGGATGAACAAATTACAGTTGAGCAATTGACAGAATTGAGCGTAGTTATGAGAATATCTAGGTATGATCATGTATATAGGCATCACGTCTCAGTCAAGTAGACCGACTCCTGCCTGCATCTACTACTATTACTCCACACATCGACCGCTACCAGCATGCATCTAGAGTATTAAGTTCATAAGAACAGAGTAACGCTTTAAGCAAGATGACATGATGTAGAGGGATAAATTTGTGCAATATGATAAAAAAACCATCTTGTTATCCTCGATGGCAACAATACAATACGTGCCTTGCTGCCCCTACTATCACTGTGAAAGGACACCGCAAGATTGAACCCAAAGCTAAGCACTTCTCCCATTGCAAGAAAGATCAATCTAGTAGGCCAAACCAAACTGATAATTCGAAGAGACTTGCAAAGATAACCAATCATACATAAAAGAATTCAGAAGATTCAAATATTGTTCATAGATAAACTTGATCATAAACCCACAATTCATCGGTCTCAACAAACACACTGCAAAAGAAGATTACATCGAACAGATCTCCACAAGAGATGGGGAGAACATTGTATTGAGATCCAAAAAGAGAGAAGAAGCCATCTAGCTAATAACTATGGACCCGAAGGTCTGAGGTAAACTACTCACACTTCATCGGAGAGGCTATGGTGTTGATGCAGAAGCCCTCCGTGATCAATGCCCCCTCCGGCGGAGCTCCGGAACAGGCCCCAAGATGGGATCTCGTGGGTACAGAAGGTTGCGGTAGTGGAATTAGGTTTTTGGCTCCGTATCTGATCATTTGGGGGTACGTAGGTATATATAGGAGGAAGGAGTACGTCGGTGGAGCAACATGGGGCCCATGAGGGTGGAGGGCGCGCCTGGGGGGTAGGCGCGCCCCCTACCTTGTGGCTTCTTGTTTGATTTCTTGACGTAGGTTCCAAGTATTCTGGATCACGTTCGTTCCGAAAATCACGTTCCCAAAGGTTTTATTCCGTTTGGACTCCGTTTGATATTCTTTTTCTGCGAAATTCTGAAATAGGCAAAAAACAGCAATTCTGGGCTGGGCCTCCGGTTAATAGGTTAGTCCCAAAAATAATACAAAAGTGAATAATAAAGCCCAATAATCTCCAAAACAGAAGATAATATAGCATGGAGCAATCAAAAATTATAGATACGTTGGAGACGTATCATGCGTCTAAGGTCGATGGTAACAGGAGACGGGGGACACTATGTTTACCCAGGTTCGGGCCCTCTCTATGGAGGTAATACCCTACTTCCTGCTTGATTGATCTTGATGAATGTGAGTATTACAAGAGTTGATCTACCATGAGGTCGTAATGGCTAAAATCCTAAGAGTCTAGCCTGTATGACTATGATTATGATCTTGCCGCTACGGACTAAGTCCTCCGGTTTATATAGACACCGGAGGGGACTAGGGTTGTACAAAGTCGGTTATAGAGAAAGGAATCTTCATATCAGGGCGCCAAGCTTGCCTTCCACGCCAAGGAGAGTCCCATCCGGACACGGGATAGAGTCTTCGGTCTTGTATCTTCACAGCCCATCAGTCCGGTCCACGCACCATAGTCCAGACGCCCGAGGACCCCTTAATCCAGGAGTCCCTCAGTAAGGGCCGGGGCGGTGAAGCAAACCGCCCCGGCAAACCCTTTCGGAACCAAGGAAAACCCGCCAGGGGCCAAGAGAAGGAAATCTGTGATGATGTGAGTGATGGAGGGAATGAAGAGGAAACCAGTGAGCAGGAATTTCAGAAGGCCACTGACGCCCTATGCATTGATGGAGGTGCATCTTTGCACACCTCCAATCGCCAGCTCAAGCGATGGGCGCGAGAGGTCAATGCTGTGGAGCCAGCGCTAGAGGCCCGGAAGCCGCTCAAATGGTCCAGCACGCCCATCATCTTTGATGAGGAGGATCACCCTGGCCGCACCACCGCGGTTGGGTCTTTGCCATTGTTAGTCTCCCCAACAATTCGCAACCTCAAGCTCACAAAGATGTTAGTGGATGGCGGGGCCGGGTTGAATCTTATTTCCCCGGCAGTCATCAACAAACTTCAGATAGGAGAAGAAGAGCTAGAGGTTATCGGCACGTTTGAAGGAGTTAATCCTGGCAGGAGCTGTCACAGCCCCAGATCAGCCCTTGTTTGACTTTGCTTGTTCCTCATGTCATCATGTTTAATTTTCAAAGAAACTTGAAATGGGGATGTTGAAACCCTAGCACCAAATGCATTCAACTAGGTTCAAATAAACAACATTTTCAATTAACCCAAAATGCCCTTTGGAAATGTTCATGATTTTGATAAAGGTGAAAATCTCTGCCAAAAATGATGCCAATACTTCTAGGTCATTTTTGGATTTTTGAGCTAAATCATATTGTATTTGAATTGGAGCATTTAATGCCTATAAATATTTTAAATGCTTCATTACTTCTGAAAACAATTGGGGGCTGTTGGAAATAATTCAAATAGTGCCCACAATTTTTATCAGGATTTTACAAAATGAGTTAGTATTTTTACTAATTCAAAACAGATCAAACTAAATAGAAAACATAAACAATTAAAGAAAAGAGAGAGAAAGGAGTCTTACCTGGCCTGGCCCAGCACGGCCCAGCCCACTGGCCTGGTGCCAGTCATCGCCTACCTCTGCCAGTAGGCAGAGGAGGGACACCGCGACGCCGCCGCGCGCGCCACGGCGTCACCTGCTTGCCGCCCGCGCCTCTGGAGGATCCGGACGACGCCCACGTCGCCCGCTCGACCCCCTCGCTCTCTCCCTGGACCCCCTCCCCCTCCTCGGCTCCCTCTCACGCGCACTCACCCGAGCGCAGCCGCAGCCGCCGCTCGCCGTAGCCATGGCCACCGGCCACCCCTCACCCCGCCGATGAGTCCTCGAGCTCCGCCTCGATGCCGTGAAGCTCCAAGCCGAAGAACGCGCCCGCGGATGCCCTGCAGCATCATCACCGTCGCCATCTTCCTCGTCTGCTCCGACGAACGCCGTCGTTCGATTCGCCGACCCCCGAGCGTCCCCGAGCACGCTGAGCTACTCATCGACCTCGCCGTGAGCTCCTCTACCGAACCCCTCTCTCCCCGCCGTCGTTTTCTTCCTCTAGCCCCGCTGACCGCCGTGCCCGAAGCTTGTCGCCGCCGGCCATGTCGCCACCGCGGCTACGGCCCTGCAAGCACGCGTTCAAGCTTATCACTGAACTCACTGCACCCCCACGGGTCTAACTCGCCCACCCGCGGCTCCTGCCATGCCCTGCACCGTCGATTCGTTCGACGCCCGAACGCCGGCCGCCACGCTTGCCATCGCCGCCGTCGTTCTGGGCCATCTCCGGCGAAGCTGAGAGCACCGCTCGACGCGTGCGATCTCCAGCTACTCGTAGTTGGGCTCCGCCGTTGATTTGGTCGCCGGAGGAAGATTTTTGAGCCTCGCCGCCGTGTCTGGCCTCGCCGGCGTCGAGTCGCCGGCGAGTTTGACCTGTTCAACCCGGGGTTTGACCTCCCTGGGGTCAACACACGTGGGCCCCGGCCCTGACTAGATTAGTTTAGGACTAATTAACCCTGCTGACACTGATAGTGGGCCCAATGGCTGTTAATTTGATTAGTTAGATTTAATTAACCCTGTTAGTTATTTATGTCACTGACGTGTCGACCCCACTGGTCAGGTTTGACCTGGACCGGGTCAGTTGACCTGCTGACGTCACAGTGACGTAGTGCTGACGCCATAACTCATTTTCTGGGTTAATTTTAATACAGGAAATTCCAGAAAATAGTATAAACTTCTAAAATTCATAGAAATTCAACCGTAGCTCCAAATCAAACAAGTTATATATGAAAAATTATCAGAAAAATGCAATCTATCCATCTGTATCATTTTCATGCATGTCAAACTAAGTTATACCTGCTGTATAGGTGAAAACATGATAATGCACTATTTGAATTCATAGTTTGAATTTGAATTCGAACCTTGAGTTCAAATCAACCCAAACCTTTCTGTTGCTAGTTGCATTAGACCAAATCACGTCATATTGCCATGTCATGATCATGCATCATATTGTGCATTGCATTGATTGTGTTCTTCCTTGTTGCCGGTGATTGTCCCCTCTCGATAGCCGTGATTCCGACGATGTGATCGATGACACCGATGAAGAACTATAATATCTTCAGAAGTGCCAGGCAAGCAAAACCCCCCTTGTTCAATCCGATACAATCCCATTCTCTCGCTCCTGCTCTCTTCTACTGCATTAGGACAATCGATTCAACTGTTACATGCTGCGGTAGTTGAACCCCTTTTCCTCTGCATGACCTGTCATTGCCACAGTAAATAGATGAAACCCACTAGCATGAGTAGGAGTTGTTTGAGCCCTGATGTGCCTACTCATTCATGCTTGTTTGTCATGCCTGCTACTGCTTAGAGTTGAGTCGGGTCTGATTCGTCGGGGATGAATTGGAATGGTGATGAACATGTCCTACTGTGTGTGAGCTAAGTGTGTGAACACGATTTGGTAAAGGTAGCGGTGAGAGGCCATGTAGGAGTACATGGTGGGTTGTCTCATTGAAGCCGTCCTCAGGAACTGAGTTCTGTGTTTGTGATCCATGATACAGTTACTACCACGCATTGGGCCCGAAACCAATGGACCCTCTCGGCTTCTTAATCACCCTTGTCCTCTGTCCAGGAGTTGCAAGTAGTTTCTGGTGTTTGTAGTAAGCTGGAGGCCGTGGACAGCGCTGACCAAGGGGTGGGCTGTGATGCGGTAGGCTCGTGGCCCGGTGTACTGAGTCGCCCGTTTGGTGTCTCGGGAACCCTGCACACATCGTTCGGGGCCGTATGTGGAAACCTCGGCCGGACTCCCTGCGGATGGAACCTGAATAGGCGATAAACCTGGACTAGAGACTTGAGTGTTTAGGTAGGCTGTGGCCGAGTCCCTCTCCAGGCTTCCGCTTGAAGGTTGCCGAGGTACACGACGTGTACATGGTGGTAAGTGGCGAGAGCGTGTGTGACGAAGTACACCCCTGCAGGGTTAATATGATCTATTCGAATAGCCGTGTCCGCGGTAAAGGACTTCTGGGTTGCCTATAACAGTTCATAGACAAGTGAAAGTGGATACTCTAAAATGCGCAAGATAAGCGTGAGTGCTATGGATGGCGTTCTCGTAGGGAGACGGGAGCGGATCCATAGTGGAGTATTGATATGGTGAATATTTGGACTCGTGTGCGCCACCTCAAAGAGTTACTTGCAGTCATAGTTTAGGATAGCCACCGAGTCAAAGCTGGCTTGCTGCAGTCAAACTCCACCACCCCCCCTTTGTTGATACCGATGCATATGTAGCTAGTTCTGATGTAAGTCTTGCTGGGTACATTTGTACTCACGTTTGCCTATTTTATGTTTTGCAGAGAGACGCCAGTCTCGCTAGTAGTTCCGTGTGGACTTCGACGTTTAGCTTGTTACCTCAGCTACGATCTTGTGCCCTCGACAGGATCTGGTAGATAGTCAGGCTTCTCAGCCTTTTTCATTTGTAGTTGTCTGTACTCAGACAAGTTAAGCTTCCGCATGTGCTTGTTGCTTGTATGTTTTGAATGTTGGGTCATGAGACCCCTGTTTGTAATATCTGGCTCTTCGGGGCCTAATGAATAAATACTCTGAGTCGTAGAGTCTTGTTGTGATGCCATGTTGTATTTGCACATATCGAGCATATTGTGTGTATGATTGAAATGCTTGGTATGTGTGGGATCCGACAACCTAGTTGTTTATCCTTGGTAGCCTCTCTTATGGGGAAATGTAGTCTTGTGCTTCCATGAGCCATAGTAGTCCGCTACAGCCCGGTTCACCGGAGTCCTGCTAGCCCAGCACTACTGCTCCGGACCACTTGACTGGCCGGCATGTGATTCACTTTGTTCCTGTGTCTGTCCCTTCGGGGAAATGTCACGCGGTGACATCCGGAGTCCTGCCTAGCCTGCTACAGCCCGGGTTCCCGGAGTCCTGTTAGCCCAGTGCTACAGCCCGGATTCACACGCTGCTGACCGACATGCTCGATGTTGATTCATGTATGCCTATCCTCGTAAGTTAGTGCCACTTTGGGTTCACGACTAGTCATGTCGGCCCGGGTTCTCTGTCATATGGATGCTAGCGACACTGTCATATACGTGAGCCAAAAGGCGCAAACGGTCCCGGGCCATGGTAAGGCGACACCCGTGGAACTACCGTGCGTGAGGCCGCAAAGTGATATGAGGTGTTACAGGCTAGATCGGTGTGACTTAGAATCGGGGTCCCGACAACGTTGGTATCAGAGCCTGACTACCTGTAGGATTACCAAGCCAAACTGGTCGAAGTTGAGTCTAGAAATGCTTTAGTTATGTAAGGGAATTGATTGTGGAAGGGAACGTAAGGCTCTTTTTACTCCTTTACCTTATGCCCTCTAATCTGAGTCACCCTCTTCTCATTCTACGGGTATTAAGAACTAGGCTTCCCATCTTTCTATCAGGATCACGTGTTACTAATCCGTAGACTCGTAGGATTGTTGGTCTCAAGCCTCAGTTCAGTTTCTACCACTACAGTGTGTTGTTAGTTGGACTTGGAACCTTGATATTGTGCTTCTAAGTGGTTATGCCACCATTTTTGCAGGATGTCTCAAATCCTTTGAGCATTTACAGCCGTTATGCTGTCCGAGTCATCCCAAGTTTCTAAACAGTCTGAAGCATTTGCAAATTCCTTCTTTCCGTTTCCGATGTTCCTTGGGCCAGATTAATCACACTAACCAGTGTGTTGAGGTACTCCGTTACCTCGTCATATATGTTGGAGCTATTATTATGACCCCAGTCGTCTTAGAGAACCACTTAGTAATCTAACAATGCCTTGCATTCCCAGTGTGCGGATTCTGGCCATCATTCTCGAAAGCATCCCGTGATGCCATTTAGTTAGTAGGTATTCTACTCCTGGGTTTTGAACCCGAGATTCACCCTACTTCATGTTGTTAGTATTTGCTAGTTCCCTTAAGATATTAGTAACCTTTGCGATAGTCTTCGAGGTCCGTGGTATTTCCTTCTTCCAAATACCATGAACCATTATGGCAGAAGTTCTTTTAACCAAAAGATCACAACCAGGGCGCTCTTGAGGAGTACTCCATTCATATTGTGACTCTGCCAGTCCTTCCTCCTATGCATGGGTTATCTGGAAGAAATATGTTGAAATTGCTCGACATACTAATCCATGCATCCACAACTCAGAAAAACATATGTTCCTTTGGGTTGTCCCTCTTTAGTTATTTTCTGGCCCTCGTCTATCAATTGATAGTCAGGAGTAATTGTGCATTTGTGTTATCGATGCCTATTATTCTTGTGGTCTGTCAAGCCATTCTAATCCGGAATGACTAGGAGAAACAAACTCCAGTACCTCGTCCCTCTCTGGGATTGGGTCAAAGTAGTTGTATTCTGCAGATCAAATGCCTAACCAGCTTTTGTTCTGTTCTACCCTGGAGTGTTACCATCCATATGTCAAGAATGTCATGAGAATTGCACCACCTCTTATGAATTCTTGACGCAGTGATACTCCTCGCCATCATCACTCATTTCTTGGTCCCGTGTTGTTGCAACCGGAATGCCGACAAGTGAACTATGATGTGTGAAATCAATACTCCTAGCAACTCAGTTGCTTGGTAGTTAAAGGACAATAATTTCATCCTTAGCGTGTTGGTTACTGAATCTTATCCTAAGGTTGATCGTGCTACCCAGTCCTTATTTCCGGTGCACTCTTCGATCAATGAGTTAGGATTATTCAATCCCTTGCTTATTTGATCATATCATCTTGCTCTGAAAGGCGAGATTGTTCTCGAGCCTAGTAACATATCGGTGGTACGTGATTTTCCGAATATCTTCTCGGGAGTATCACCAGGTTGTCACCTGACCGCTATGATGAATTCGTGATCAAGTTGGTTTCCTGTAAACCACCCCTTCTCCAAAAATCCGTGTTGGATACCCCTCAGCTAGTTGGTCAAGCTAAACAACAACTTGGAGGGTTGGAAGATAAAAGCTTGCCAGCTTAGTTCATTTCAAGGGTTATATTTGCGTGTGTTGAAGATAGATGATATCTTCATCGATTGGTCCCTGTGATCAGTTGTTGGACCTATTGTTGTATCAAGACTTTGATTTGAGTATGGGCTATCATCAAATCAAATCAGAACCAACGATGTTCATAATGTTGTCTTACTCGTGGTTGATCCCTCAAGCATACACCATTATATCTTTTGGGTCTGACCAATGCTATCACTTGTTCACATAATTATGGAATTCCATCTCCATGGAAACCTGGATGAATTGTTGTTGAGCCCATCAGCAACACTGCTACCTTCTCCATGACTCGTGTTGAACATCCAGCTAGTATTGGAAACTTTATAAGCATTATCTTCGTGTTCCGTTCATGAAGCATATGTTTGGATGAAAGTAGTGACTTCCTCTAATTCACGTGCATCTGATGCAAGTTGCCGTCGTGGATTTGAGAAATTCAATGTTGCCTCTTTTGGAATCATCCCAAGTCAGTTATGCACGTGCGAAGTATTCCGTGGTCTGTTAGACTGATCATCTTCATTCCATATGAATTCTCTAGCACACTAAGCCACTGATTGATTTGTTCAAGGAAAAGGAGTTCTTGTGCAAATCCTAGGTCATGCACAAGACTTCGTTACCCTAGATGATGGTTCCCCACCTGAACTCGGTAGTGTTTTATCATAAGACTACTATGTGGTCATGCTTGTCTGGGACAGTGTGTTCACATGTGTTTGTAGCAGAACCAGCTCATGTTTTGGAGCTTGCTATCGTAGTTCATTCCCTGAGAATCTCGCAACGTCATCTCGTCGATTTGTGTTGCAAACTTTCATTTTTCCTTCTAGACTTGATAAGTCTGGAATATCCTGACACCAACCAGATCTGAATCTCGGGCAGAGATGATGGTTGGAACATTTTCCAAGAATTATAATATTGGTCTCTCGATAACCGGTAAAGTGGATGTCGTGGCCAACACACCCAGCCGGAAGACCTATTATTGTAGTATCTGGATTGAGTAAGTTGGCCACCTCCCCATAAGGATTCCGTAGGATTTACTCGCGCAGTTATTCCTTATGGATTCCTGCGCACCCGAAGTCCGACCTACTACTTGATGTTCAAGATACCAAACCACATCTAATGGGTTACGCTAGAACATCAAGGAGAACATTAGAAGCGGAGTGCTAAATGTCTCTCGGTCGATCATCCAGATTTTGCTCCCTTGGCTTCGCTAAGGTGAAATTTGAGAAAGTGTTGTCCTCCTTTGCACCTGCATCCTCCATCACCGTTCATCATGGTAGTATGATGTGTTGCCAGGATCCTCGGCACGGATGTTGGTAGAACCTTGATGAATATGGAAATGCTCAAGTTCTTGAGAGCACGCGCAAGCACTAGGATTTATCGTCGGCATTAACTGGGATCCGCTCTCAGTTTCTTCGATTAGGCCATAACCATTCAAGCAGTGGAATCACTCTCGACTGTTAAGTTATTTCCCAGCTACCAGAATCATTCCCAGAAATAGCATTTTGTTCCTAGCTTGCACCGCCATTGTGCCATTCTACCAAGGACTACCCTTCTCGGTAATCTCTGGTCAGGATCATCTTCAAAAGTGGTCCTACCATGGGTCCCATACATTTCCGGTGATAAGCAAAAGTCATCCATTGCGTTGTCTTTAACAAGGTAGTCCACGTCATCCATTCTGGTCCGAGTATGCCATTCTTTAGAATTCGTTCACACGATCGTTGTGTTTTGCCTTGGGCTGGTATGAAGAGTTTCAATGATCTCTGAATCAAAAGTAATTCTTTTTGCCATTTAAGGGAATATTTCTACGAGCCACCTTTCCTAAGGTGCCCCGTTATGGAGTCATGGCAATTAACTCCTCGCTGCTTTGGAACCCATGCACCATATTATCTAAGCGTGGGATTGTTGCCCACCAAATCAAACCTCATCGTTTGTTCTTCCATCCCTCTCGATGTGTTTTGTGTCTCAACTCGAGATGTTTCAACATCTCATTCCGTGAGTTGATCGTGAGTTGCTCGATCTTTAAGAAGATCGATTTCTATAGAGTTTCTTCTGTCGACATCATGTTGGATAAAGATTCCGAAAGCAAAGACGACAAGATCAATTTGAAGCAATGAATCAACATCTTCGAGAAGAACAACTGGGTCGTGAAGATTATGTTAGTTTGCGTTCCCCTTTCATCTTACCCTACGCTTGAATCTCGGGACGAGATTCTTGTTTAGTGGGGGTGAGCTGTCACAGCCCCAGATCAGCCCTTGTTTGACTTTGCTTGTTCCTCATGTCATCATGTTTAATTTTCAAAGAAACTTGAAATGGGGATGTTGAAACCCTAGCACCAAATGCATTCAACTAGGTTCAAATAAACAATATTTTCAATTAACCCAAAATGCCCTTTGGAAATGTTCATGATTTTGATAAAGGTGAAAACCTCTGCCAAAAATGATGCCAATACTTCTAGGTCATTTTTGGATTTTTGAGCTAAATCATATTGTATTTGAATTGGAGCATTTAATGCCTATAAATATTTTAAATGCTTCATTACTTCTGAAAACAATTGGGGGCTGTTGGAAATAATTCAAATAGTGCCCACAATTTTTATCAGGATTTTACAAAATGAGTTAGTATTTTTACTAATTCAAAACAGATCAAACTAAATAGAAAACATAAACAATTAAAGAAAAGAGAGAGAAAGGAGTCTTACCTGGCGCTTACCTGGCCTGGCCCAGCACGGCCCAGCCCACTGGCCTGGTGCCAGTCATCGCCTACCTCTGCCAGTAGGCAGAGGAGGGACACCGCGACGCCGCCGCGCGCGCCACGGCGTCACCTGCTTGCCGCCCGCGCCTCTGGAGGATCCGGACGACGCCCACGTCGCCCGCTCGACCCCCTCGCTCTCTCCCTGGACCCCCTCCCCCTCCTCTGCTCCCTCTCGCGTGCACTCACCCGAGCACAGCCGCAGCCGCCGCTCGCCGTAGCCATGGCCACCGGCCACCCCTCGCCCCGCCGATGAGTCCTCGAGCTCCGCCTCGATGCCGTGAAGCTCCAAGCCGAAGAACGCGCCCGCGGATGCCCTGCAGCATCATCACCGTCGCCATCTTCCTCGTCTGCTCCGACGAACGCCGTCGTTCGATTCGCCGACCCCCGAGCGTCCCCGAGCACGCTGAGCTACTCATCGACCTCGCCGTGAGCTCCTCTACCGAACCCCTCTCTCCCCGCCGTCGTTTTCTTCCTCTAGCCCCGCTGACCGCCGTGCCCGAAGCTTGTCGCCGCCGGCCATGTCGCCACCGCGGCTACGGCCCTGCAAGCACGCGTTCAAGCTTATCACTGAACTCACTGCACCCCCACGGGTCTAACTCGCCCACCCGCGGCTCCTGCCATGCCCTGCACCATCGATTCGTTCGACGCCCGAACGCCGGCCGCCACGCTTGCCATCGCCGCCGTCGTTCTGGGCCATCTCCGGCGAAGCTGAGAGCACCGCTCGACGCGCGCGAGCTCCAGCTACTCGTAGTTGGGCTCCGCCGTTGATTTGGTCGCCGGAGGAAGATTTTTGAGCCTCGCAGCCGTGTCTGGCCTCGCCGGCGTCGAGTCGCCGGCGAGTTTGACCTGTTCGACCCGGGGTTTGACCTCCCTGGGGTCAACACACGTGGGCCCCGGCCCTGACTATATTAGTTTAGGACTAATTAACCCTGCTGACACTGATAGTGGGCCCAATGGCTGTTAATTTGATTAGTTAGATTTAATTAACCCTGTTAGTTATTTGTGTCACTGACGTGTCGACCCCACTGGTCAGGTTTGACCTGGACCGGGTCAGTTGACCTGCTGACGTCACAGTGACGTAGTGCTGACGCCATAACTCATTTTCTGGGTTAATTTTAATACAGGAAATTCCAGAAAATAGTATAAACTTCTAAAATTCATAGAAATTCAACCGTAGCTCCAAATCAAACAAGTTATATATGAAAAATTGCCACAGTAAATAGATGAAACCCACTAGCATGAGTAGGAGTTGTTTGAGCCCTGATGTGCCTACTCATTAATGCTTGTTTGTCATGCCTGCTACTGCTTAGAGTTGAGTCGGGTCTGATTCGTCGGGGATGAATTGGAATGGTGATGAACATGTCCTACTGTGTGTGAGCTAAGTGTGTGAACACGATTTGGTAAAGGTAGCGGTGAGAGGCCATGTAGGAGTACATGGTGGGTTGTCTCATTGAAGCCGTCCTCAGGAACTGAGTTCTGTGTTTGTGATCCATGATACAGTTACTACCACGCATTGGGCCCGAAACCAATGGACCCTCTCGGCTTCTTAATCACCCTTGTCCTCTGTCTAGGAGTTGCAAGTAGTTTCTGGTGTTTGTAGTAAGCTGGAGGCCGTGGACAGCGGTGACCAAGGGGTGGGCTGTGATGCGGTAGGCTCGTGGCCCGGTGTACCGAGTCGCCCGTTTGGTGTCTCGGGAACCCTGCACACATCGTTCGGGGCCGTATGTGGAAACCTCGGCCGGACTCCCTGCGGATGGAACCTGAATAGGCGATAAACCTGGACTAGAGACTTGAGTGTTTAGGTAGGCTGTGGCCGACTCCCTCGCCAGGCTTCCGCTTGAAGGTTGCCGAGGTACACGACGTGTACATGGTGGTAAGTGGCGAGAGCGTGTGTGACGAAGTACACCCTGCAGGGTTAATATGATCTATTCGAATAGCCGTGTCCACGGTAAAGGACTTCTGGGTTGCCTATAACAGTTCATAGACAAGTGAAAGTGGATACTCTAAAATGCGCAAGATAAGCGTGAGTGCTATGGATGGCGTTCTCGTAGGGAGACGGGAGCGGATCCATAGTGGAGTATTGATATGGTGAATATGTGGACTCGTGTGCGCCACCTCAAAGAGTTACTTTCAGTCATAGTTTAGGATAGCCACCGAGTCAAAGCTGGCTTGCTGCAGTCAAACTCCACCACCCCCCTTTGTTGATACCGATGCATATGTAGCTAGTTCTGATGTAAGTCTTGCTGGGTACATTTGTACTCATGTTTGCCTATTTTATGTTTTGCAGAGAGACGCCAGTCTCGCTAGTAGTTCCGTGTGGACTTCGACGTTTAGCTTGTTACCTCAGCTACGATCTTGTGCCCTCGGCAGGATCTGGTAGATAGTCAGGCTTCTCAGCCTTTTTCATTTGTAGTTGTCTGTACTCAGACAAGTTAAGCTTCCGCATGTGCTTGTTGCTTGTATGTGACCCCTGTTTGTAATATCTGGCTCTTCGGGGCCTAATGAATAAATACTCTGAGTCGTAGAGTCTTGTTGTGATGCCATGTTGTATTTGCACATATCGAGCATATTGTGTGTATGATTGAAATGCTTGGTATGTGTGGGATCCGACAACCTAGTTGTTTATCCTTGGTAGCCTCTCTTATGGGGAAATGTAGTCTTGTGCTTCCATGAGCCATAGTAGTCCGCTACAGCCCGGTTCACCGGAGTCCTGCTAGCCCAGCACTACTGCTCCGGACCACTTGACTGGCCGGCATGTGATTCACTTCGTTCCTGTGTCTGTCCCTTCGGGGAAATGTCACGCGGTGACATCTGGAGTCCTGCCTAGCCTGCTACAGCCCGGGTTCCCGGAGTCTTGTTAGCCCAGTGCTACAGCCCGGATTCACACGCTGCTGACCGACATGCTCGATGTTGATTCATGTATGCCTGTCCCCGTAAGTTAGTGCCACTTTGGGTTCATGACTAGTCATGTCGGCCCTGGTTCTCTGTCATATGGATGCTAGCGACACTGTCATATACGTGAGCCAAAAGGCGCAAACGGTCCCGGGCCATAGTAAGGCGACACCCGTGGAACTACCGTGCGTGAGGCCGCAAAGTGATATGAGGTGTTACAGGCTAGATCGGTGTGACTTAGAATCGGGGTCCCGACAGGAGCCGTCCCAAGGGAAAGATTACGTTGCCGGTGACGTTTGGGGGAGAGCTGAACTATCAGACTGAGAAGATTGTGTTTGATGTGGTTGAGCTCCCCCTGGCATACAATGGGATTCTGGGACGCCCGGCCCTGGCTAAGTTCATGGTAGCATCCCACTATGCTTATAACACTTTGAAGATGCCTGGGCCACTGGGAGTCATCACTATCCCATCAGATGAGAAGGATGCAATTATCTGTGTGGAAAAGATGTATCGGGATACAGTCGCAGCAGAGGCTGCGGCAGCAGCAGCAGCTCCCGCCAAGGAAAGCAAAGGAAAGAAGAGGGATTGTAGGACCTCCGACAAGGAGTCCGGGAAGCGTGCCCCCTCCGAGTGCACGACACCCGTTGACGATGTGTCGGAGTGTTCCAACAGCAAGAGATCCAAGGTTGCTACACCCCAAGTGAAGGTCCCGACAGGGCTGGCTGGCGTTGATGGTACCTTCACCATCAGCGCCACCCTTGATGACAAATAGGAAAGCGCGCTCGTTGCCTTCCTGCGGGCGAATATCGATGTGTTTGCCTGGCAACCATCCGATATCCCCGGTGTTCCCAGGGAGGTAATCGAGCACCACCTTGTTGTCTGCCCACATGCCCGACCCGTCAAGCAGAAAGATAGGAAGCATGCCTTGGAGCGGCAACAGTTCATTGCCGAGGAAATCAAGAAGTTAGAGGCAGCTGGATTGGTCAGAGGAGTACTGCACCCTACATGGTTGGCAAACCCAGTGGTAGTCCGGAAGGCGAATGGGAAATGGAGGCTTTGCATTGAAACATAGAGGCCTATATGGATGATATTGTGGCCAGAACTAAGGATAAGGCTAAGGAAATATGCCCTAGAGGCAAAATAAAGTTATTATTTATTTCCTTATTTCATGATAAATGTTTATTATTCATGCTAGAATTGTATTAACCGGAAACTTAGTACATGTGTGAATACATAGACAAACAGAGTGTCACTAGTATGCCTCTACTTGACTAGCTCGTTAAATCAAAGATTGTTAAGTTTCCTAGCCATAGACATGAGTTGTCATTTGATTAATGGGATCACATCATTAGAGAATGATGTGATTGACTTGACCCATTCCGTTAGCCTAGCACTTGATCGTTTAGTTTATTTGCTATTGCTTTCTTCATGACTTATACATGTTCCTATGACTATGAGATTATGCAACTCCTGAATACCGGAGGAACACTTAGTGTGCTACCAAACGTCACAACGTAATTGGGTGATTATAAAGGTGCTCTACAGGTGTCTCCAATGGTGTTTGTTGAGTTGGCATAGATCGAGATTAGGGTTTGTCACTCCGATTGTCGGAGAGGTATCTCTGGGCCCTCTCGGTAATGCACATCACTATAAGCCTTGCAAGCAATGTGACTAATGAGTTAGTTGCGGGATGATGCATTACGGAACGAGTAAAGAGACTTGCCGGTAACAAGATTGAACTAGGTATTGACATACTGACGATCAAATAGCGGGCAAGTAACATAACGATGACAAAGGGAACAACGTATGTTGTTATGCGGTTTGACCGATAAAGATCTTCGTAGAATATGTGGGAGCCAATATGAACATCCAGGTTCCGCTATTGGTTATTGACCGGAGACATGTCTCGGTCATGTCTACATAGTTCTCGAACCCGTAGGGTCCGCACGCTTAACGTTCAGTGACGATCGATATTATGAGTTTATGTGTTTTGATGTACCGAAGGTAGTTCGGAGTCCCAGATATGATCACGGACATGACGAGGAGTCTTGAAATGGTCGAGACATAAAGATTGATATATTGTTCGGCTATATTCGGACACCGGAAGTGTTCCGGGTGATTTCGGAGAAAACTGGAGTGCCGGAGGGTTACCGGAACCCCCCCGGGGAACTAGTGGGCCTAGGTGGGCCTTAGTGGAGAGAGAGGGGCTGCCAGGGCAGGCCGCGCGCCCCCTCCCCCTTGAGTCTGAATTGGACTAGGAGGGGGGTGGCGCCCCGCTTTCCTTCCCCTCTCCCACTCCTTCCTTCCCCCTCCTAGTAGGACTAGGAAAGGGGGAGTCCTACTCCTACTAGGAGGAGGACTCCTCCCCTCCTTGGCGTGCCCTAGGGCCGGCCGGCCTCCCCCTTGCTCCTTTATATACGGGGGCAGGGGGCACCCTAGAACACACAAGTTGACATTGTCTTAGCCGTGTGCGGTGCCCCCTCCACCATAATCCACCTCGGTCATATGATTGCAGTGCTTAGGCGAAGCCCTACACCGGTAACTTCATCATCACCGTCATCACGCCGTCGTGCTGACGAAGATCTCCCTCGACACTCAGCTGGATCGAGTGTTCGTCGGACATCACCGAGCTGAATGTGTGCAGATCGCGGAGGTGCCGTACTTTCGGTACTAGGATCGGTCGGATCGTGAAGACGTACGACTACATCAACCGCATTGTCATAATGCTTCTGCTTTCGGTCTACGAGGGTACGTAGACAACACTCTCCCCTCTCGTTGCTATGCATCACCTAGATGGATCTTGCGTGTGCGTAGGAAAATTTTGAAATTACTGTGTTCCCCTACAAAGGCCACCCTTATCCAGGATCTGGAGGAAACGTTTGCTAATTTGCGCAAGATCAACTTGAAGCTTAACCCGGAGAAGTGTGTATTCGGTGTTCCCTCCGGCAAGCTACTTGGATTCTTCATGTCCCATCGGGGGATCGAAGCCAACCCCGACAAGATCAAGGCCATTGAACAGATCCAAGCACCAAGGACAGTCAAGGATGTAAGGCGCTTGACGGGATGTGTTGCCGCGCTAAGCAGATTCATCTTCAAGTCTGCCGAGCGTCCCGTGTCATTCTTCAAAATTTTGAAGAAGGCAGGGCCTATGAAGTGGACCCCAGAAGCAGATGCAGCTTTGAAAGAGTTGAAGGCCTACCTGTCGTCTGTGCCTACCTTGGTTGCACCCAAACCCCAAGAGCCATTATTGCTTTACTTGGCGGCAACCAATCAAGTGGTCAGTGCGGCCTTGGTAGCACAACAAGAAGTGGATGAGGCAGAAAGTGACCAGATCACGGCAGAGCCGGCAGAGGATCAGGACAGCAGTGAGCACGGCAACAAGAGCAACCCCAAGGACGCAGCAAGGAAGAAAGTGGTGCAGCGCCCAGTTTACTTCGTCAGCTCCTTGTTACAAGGAGCTAGATCGAGGTACTCTGGCTTGCAAAAGTTGATCTTTGGCCTCATCATGGCCTCAAGGAAACTGCGCCACTACTTCCAAGCCCATGAGATCATGGTTGTTACTCATTTTCCGTTGCAGAGGATACTCCGAAACCCTGAGGCTACCGGCATAATAGTGGAGTGGGCTTTGGAGTTATCCAGCTTTGGTTTGAAGTTTGAGAGCACTTCAACTATTTAGAGAAGGGCACTGGCAGATTTTATTGCAGAATGGACGCCAACCCCTGATGAGGAAGTGACTGAAATAACTCTCCCCGGCAAGGAATCACCCCAAGAATGTATTATGTATTTTGATGGTGCTTTTTCCCTATAAGGTGCAGGGGCTGGCGTGCTTCTTGTTGCCCCCTCCGAGGAGCACTTGAAGTACGTCATCCAAATGCACTTTTCCCGGGAAGAAGCCACCAACAATACATCTGAGTATGAAGGGCTCCTTGCCGAGCTCAGGATTGCAGCAGAATTGGGAATCAAGAAGTTGCTCATTCGAGGAGATTCAAAGCTAGTGGTGAGACAAGTCAACAAGGATTACCAAAGCCCATTGATGGAAGCATACGTTGAGGAAGTGAGGAGATTAGAGAAGCACTTTGATGGGTTGCAAACAGAGCACGTACTCCGCGCGGAAAACAGCATAGCTGATCACCTGTCAAAGTGTGCTGCGCAGAAGTTTCCTGTGGAACCAGTAACTTTTGTTCTCCATCTCTCTCAGCCCTCCGTATCATCAGCCACAATGGCCCGGAAAAGGAGAAAGTTGGACTACGGTAAGCCTCTCCCGATCGAGCCATCCTCTCCCGGCAGAGACCCTGCCGGAAACAACTCCTCACAGCCTGCCGGACCACCCTCTCAAGCCAGGCCTATGGACCCCGTGTACGAGGCTGGTGCTCCCGCAGCAGAGGAGGTGTCGTTAGTCCTCGTTGCCGAGCCCCAGGCTCCAACTTGGGCAAGGCACATCGTCCGCTTCCTCCAAACTGGAGAACTCCCGGGCGACCAAGATGAAGCTGAGAAAGTAGCCCAGAGGGCCAGTATGTATCAGTTTGTCGATGACACTCTGTACAGAAGGAGGTCCAACAGTGTGAAATTAAAGTGTGTCTGCCGGGAGGATGGAAAGGAACTGCTGGCTGAGATTCACAGAGGAATGTGCGGCTCACACATTGGATCGAGGGCATTAGTTGGGAAAGCATTCTGGCAAGGCTTCTATTGGCCCACAGCCCTCCAAGATGCAGTTGAGCTCGTCACGACATGTGAAGCCTGCCAGTTCCATTCCAAGAGAACACACCTGCCTGCCCAAGCTCTTCAGACAATCCCTCTATCATGGACATTTTCGGTCTGGGGGCTCGATATCCTCAGCCCCTTCCCCCGAGCAATCGGGGGCTTTGAATTCTTGTTCATTGCCATCGACAAGTTTACAAAGTGGCCGGAAGTGACTGCCGTGAGGAAGGTGACTGCTCAGTCAACTATCAAGTTCTTGAAAGAATTGGTGTGTCATTTCGGAGTTCTGGCAAGGATCATCACTGACTAATACGTCTCCGTCGTATCTATAATTTATTATTGTTCCATGCCAATATTCTACAACTTTCATATACTTTTGGCAACTTTTTATACTATTTTTGGGACTAACATGTTGATCCAGTGCCCAGTGCCAGTTCCTGTTTGTTGCATGTTTTATGTTTCGCAGAAACCCCATATCAAACGGAATCCAAACGGGATAAAAACGGACGGAGAATATTTTTGGAATATTTGGAGAATACGGGAAGAAGAATCAACGCGAGATGGTGCCTGAGGTGTCCACGAGGCAGGGGCGTGCCCCTGACCCTCGTGGGCCCCTCGTAAGGTGGTTGATGCTATTCTTTTGCCGCAAGAAAGCTAATTTTCGGGGAAAAAGTCTCAGCGAAGGTTTCAGTCCAATCGGAGTTACGGATCTCCATATATATACGAAACGGTGAAAGGGCAGAATACCAGAGCGCAGAAACAGAGAAAGACAGAGAGACACATCCAATCTCGGAGGGGCTCTCGCCCCTCCCATGCCATGGAGGCCAAGGACCAGAGGGGAAACCCTTCTCCCATCTAGGGAGGAGGTCAAGGAAGAAGAAGAAGAAGGGGGCCCCTCTCCCCCTCTCTTCCGGTGGCGCTAGAACGCTGCCGTGGCCACCATCATCATCACGACGATCTTCACCAACACCTCCGCCATCTTCACCAACATCTCCATCACCTTCCCCCCTCTATCTATAGCGGTCCACTCTCCCACAACCCGTTGTACCCTCTACTTGAACATGGTGCTTTATGCTTCATATTATTATCCAATGATGTGTTGCCATCCTATGATGTCTGAGTAGATTTTCGTTGTCCTATCGAGTTGATGAATTGCTATGCTTAATTTAATTTGCTTGTGGTTATGTTGCTGTCCTTTGGTGCCCATCATATGAGCGCGCGCGTGGATCACACCATAGGGTTAGTCGTATGTTGATAGGACTATGTATTGGAGGGCAAGAGTGACAGAAGCTTCTACCTAGCATAGAAATTGATGCATACGGGATTGAAGGGGGACCAATATATCTTAATGCTATGGTTGGGTTTTACCTTAATGAACGTTAGTAGTTGCGGATGCTTGCTAATAGTTCCAATCATAAGTGCATAGAATTCCAAGTCAGGGATGACATGCTAGCAGTGGCCTCTCCCACATAAAGTTTGCTATCGGTCTAGTAAAGTAGTCAATGCTTAGGGACAATTTCGCAACTCCTACCACCACTTTTCCACACTCTCTATATTTACTTTATTGTGTTTTTATCTAAACAGCCCCTAGTTTTTATTTACGTACTCTTTATTATCTTGCAAACCTATCCAACAACACCTACAAAGTACTTCTAGTTTTATACTTGTTCTAGGTAAAGCGAACGTCAAGAGTGCGTAGAGTTGTATCGGTGGTCGATAGAACTTGAGGGAATATTTGTTCTACCTTTAGCTCCTCATTGGGTTCGACACTCTTACTTATCGAAAGAGGCTACAATTGATCCCCTATACTTGTGGGTTATCAAGACCTTTTTCTGGCGCCGTTGCCGGGGAGTCATAGCGTGGGGTGAATATTCTCGTGTGTGCTTGTTTGCTTTATCACTAAGTAATTTTTATTTGTTGTTCTTAGTTGTTCTTTATCTTAGGTTATGGATATGGAACACGAAATACCAAAAAAATTAGGTGTACTTGCTACTCATGGAGACGGGGAACCTCCTAAAACCCTCGATGATCATTATGTGAAAAATATTATGTAGCACTTTGATAATCCTGAGAAAACCTCATTCAATTATGTAATGGGAGACACGTTGGACCAACGTGAATACTTTAGGGATTATCGCTTGACTCAAAAAGGGAAACTATTGTAGGATCAAATTTATATGTTGAAGTGGTATTCTCGGCATGTATGCTTGAGATATGATTATACTTGTTGCTCTAGGATGAAGGCTCCACACCTTCCCTTTTCATGCAAATTTAATGATAATGAAACCTTGGCTTCTTATGCTAGAGGTATATATGATTACTATGATGTGGAACAAATAGAAGAATTTGTTGCTTTTATGGGTGCTTATGAAATTGAATCTATGTTCAAAGAGTTTGAAAATCTTTATGATGTTGTTTATAGACCTGAAAATTTAGATATCCTTAAATATTGCTATGCCAATTATGAATTCAATTCTGATATTGATGCATTTATTGAGAAAGTCTCCGCTGTCCAAGAAGAGACTAATATTTTGTAGGAATCTATGGAAGAAGAAATTGATGAAACTGTGAGCTCATTGGATGAAAAAGATGATGAGGAGAGCGAAGAACAAAAGGAGGAAGAGTGGATTAGCTACCCGTGCCCACCTTCTAATGAGAGTAACTCTTCAACTCATACATTGTTTAATTTCCCTTCGTGCTTACCGAAGGATGATTGCTATGATGATTGTTATGATCCCATTGATTCTCTTGAAATATCCCTTTTTGATGATGCTTGCTATGCTTGTGGCCAAGATGCCAATATGAATTATGCTTATGGAGATGAACTTGCTATAGTTCCTTATGTTAAACATGACATTGGTGCTATTTCACCCACGCATGATAGTCCTATTATCTTTTTGAATTCTCCCGACTACACTATATCAGAGAAGTTTGCACTTATTAAGGATTATATTGATGGGTTGCGTTTTACTATTACACATGATGATTTTGATGAATATAATATGCATGTGCTTGCCGCTCCTACTTGCAATTATTATGAGAGAGGAACTATATCTCCACCTCTCTATGTTTCCAATACGATAAAATTACAAGAAACTGTTTATACTATGCATTGGCCTTTACTATGTGTGCATGAATTGTTCTTTTATGACATGCCGATGCATAGGAAGAGAGTTAGACTTCGTTGTTGCTTGATATATGTTGCTTTGTGCTCACTACTAAATGCCAAATCATTGCTAATTAAAATTGGCTTTGATATACCTTGGGATCCTGGTGGATTCACTACTTGAGCACTATATGCCTAGCTTAATGGCTTTAAAGAAAGCGCTGCCAGGGAGACAACCCAGAAGTTTTAGAGAGTCATTTATTTCTGTTATGTGCTTTTATATAGTTTGAAAACAAAAAAAATAAAGAGGGGAACCCAAAATTTTTCGAAAAGGAAAGCGAAAGTGAGAAAGACGAGCATTGTTAAAGTGGGGGACGTCCTTGAACTTTGTTCATGCCCATGGAAACTTTGCGAATCTTAATTACAGAAACTTTTCAATAAAAATAATTATCCCCTTGTACAATTCCATTTTATTATAAAAATAATGTGCCAAGGTTTTCCTTTATGATGTTTCCAATGCTTGTTGGTTTGTACGGTGCAGGACAGAAACTTTGGCTGTAGTGCGCGATTTTTAATGTTTTACTGGAACGTCAAACGGTTCTGAAACTTTTTGCACTGTCTTTCTATACAAATTGTTTATTTTTTATAATTTTGGCAGATGTTTTCAAGTATCAGAAGTATGGTGAATGTTCAGATTATTACAGACTGTTCTGTTTTAGACAGATTCTGTTTTTGATGCATAGTTTGCTTGTTTTGATGAAACTATCGATTCATATCAGCGGATTAAGACATGAAAAAGTTATACTAAAGTAGACACAATGCAAAAACAAAATATGAATTGGTTTGCAACAGTACTTAGAGTAATGATTTGCTTTATTATACTAACGGATCTTACCGAGTTTTCTGTTGAAGTTTTGTGTGGATGAAGTGTTCGATGATCGAGAAGGTCTCGATGTGAGGAGAAGGAAGAGAGGCAACAGCTCAAGCTTGGGGATGCCCAAGGCACCCCAAGTAAATATTCAAGGAGACTCAAGCGTCTAAGCTTGGGGATGCCCCGGAAGGCATCCCCTCTTTCTTCAACAAGTATCGGTATGTTTTCGTATTCGTTTCGTTCATACGATGTGTGTAAATCTTGGAGCGTCTTTTGCATTTAGTTTTCACTTTTCTTTTATGCACCATGCTGGTATGAGATAGTCCTTGGTTGATTTATAGAATGCTCTTTGCACTTCACTTATATTCTTTGAGTATGGCTTTATAGAATGCTTCATGTGCTTCACTTTTATCATTTGAAGTTTGGATTGCCTATTTCTCTTCACATAGAAAACCGCCATTTGTAGAATGCTCTTTTGCTTCACTTATACTTGTTAGAGCGTGGGCATATATTTTGTAGAAAGAATTAAACTCTCTTGCTTCACTTATATCTATTTAGAGAGATGACAGGAATTGGTCATTCACATGGTTAGTCATAAAGTCCTACATAAAACTTGTAGATCACTGGATATGATGTGTTTGATTCCTTGCAATAGTTTTGCGATATAAAGATGGTGATATTAGAGTCATGCTAGTGGTTAGTTGTGGATTGTAGGAATACTTGTGTTGAGGTTTGTGATTCCCGTAGCATGCACGTATGGTGAACCGTTATGTAACGAAGTCGGAGCATGATTTATTTATTGATTGTCTTCCTTATGAGTGGCGGTCGGGGACGAGCGATGGTCTTTTCCTACCAATCTACTCCCCTAGGGGCATGCGTAGTAGTACTTTGCTTCGAGGGCTAATAAACTTTTGCAATAAGTATATGAGTTCTTTATGACTAATGTGAGTCCATTGATTATATGCACTCTCACCCTTCCATCATTGCTAGCCTCTTCAGTACCATGCATTTCCCTTTCTCACCTCGAGAGTTGGTGCAAACTTCGCCGGTGCATCCAAACCCCGTGATACGATACGCTCTGTCACACATAAACCTCCTTATATCTTCCTCAAAACAGCCACCATACCTACCTATCATGGCATTTCCATAGCCATTCCGAGATATATTGCCATGCAACTTCCATCATCATCGTATACATGACTTGAGCATTTATTGTCATATTGCTTTGCATGATCGTAAGATAGCTAGCATGATGTTTTCATGGCTTGTCCGTTTTTTTATGTCATTGCTACGCTAGATCATTGCACATCCCGGTACACCGTCAGAGGCATTCATATAGAGTCATATCTTCGTTCTAGATATCGAGTTGTAATATTGAGTTGTAAGTAAATAGAAGTGTGATGATCATCATTATTAGAGCATTGCCCCAGTGAGGAAAGGATGATGGAGACTATGATTCCCCCACAAGTCGGGATGAGACTCCGGACAAAAAAAAACAAAAAATAAAAGAGAAAGGCCAAAAAAAGAGAAGGCCAAAAAAAGAAAAAGAAGAAGAAAAAAAACGAGAGAAAAAGACAGAAGGCGCAATGTTACTATCCTTTTACCACACTTGTGCTTCAAAGTAGCACCATGTTCTTCATATAGAGAGTCTCTTGAGTTATCACTTTCATATACTAGTGGGAATTTTCATTATAGAACTTGGCTTGTATATTCCAACGATGGGCTTCCTCAAATACCATAGGTCTTCATGAGCAAGCAAGTAGGATGCACGCCCACTTAGTTTCAGTTTGAGCTTTCATATACTTATAGCTCTAGTGCATCCGTTGCATGGAAATCCCTACTCCTCATATTGACATCAATTGATGGGCATCTCCATAGCCCGTTGATTAGCCGCGTCGATGTGAGACTTTGTCCTTTTTTTGTCTTCTCCACATAACCCCCATCATCATGTTCTATTCCACCTATAGTGCTATGTCCATGGCTTGCGCTCATGTATTGCGTGAGGGTTGAAAAAGCTGAGGCGCGTTAAAAAGTATGAACCAATTGCTCGGCTTGTCATCGGGGTTGTGCATGATTTGAATATTTTGTGTGGTGAAGATGGAGCATAGCCAGACTATATGATTTTGTAGGGATAACTTTCTTTGGCCATGCTATTTTGAAAAGACATGATTGCTTTATTAGTATGCTTGAAGTATTATTGTCTTAATGTCAAATGATAGACTATTGCTTTGAATCACTCGTGTCTTAATATTCATGCCAGGATTAGATTACAAGATCAAGATTATGCTAGGTAGCATTCCACATCAAAATTTATCTTTTTATCATTTACCTACTCGAGGACGAGCAGGAATTAAGCTTGGGGATGCTGATACGTCTCCGTTGTATCTATAATTTTTGATTGTTCCATGCCAATATTCTACAACTTCTATATACTTTTGGCAACTTTTTATACTATTTTTGGGACTAACATATTGATCCAGTGCCTAGTGCCAGTTCCTATTTGTTGCATGTTTTATGTTTCGCAGAAACCCCATATCAAACGGAATCCAAATGGGACAAAAATGGACGGAAAATATTTTTGGAATATTTGGAGAATATGGGAAGAAGAATCAACGCGAGACGGTGCCCGAGGTGGCCACGAGGCAAGAGGGCGCGCCTGCCCCCTGGGCACGCCCCTGACCCTCGTGGGCCCCTCGTAAGGCGGTTGCTACTATTCTTTTGCCGCAAGAAAGCTAATTTTGGGAAAAAATCTTGGCGAAGGTTTCCGTCCAATCGGAGTTACGGATCTCCATATATATACGAAACGGTGAAAGGGCAGAATACCAGATCGCAGAAACAGAGAAAGACAGAGAGACAGATCCAATCTCGGAGGGGCTCTCGCCCCTCCCATGCCATGGAGGCCAAGGACCAGAGGGGAAAGCCTTCTCCCTTCTAGGGAGGAGGTCAAGGAAGATGAAGAAGGGGGCCCCTCTCCCCCTCTGTTCTGGTGGTGCCGGAACGCTGCCGTGGCCACCATCATCATCACCGCGATCTTCACCAACACCTCCGCCATCTTCACCAACATCTCCATCACCTTCCCCCCTCTATCTAGAGCAGTCCTCTCTCCCACAACCTGCTGTACCCTCTACTTGACATGGTTCTTTATGCTTCATATTATTATCCAATGATGTGTTGCCATCCTATGATGTCTGAGTAGATTTTCGTCGTCCTATCGGTGGTGGATGAATTGCTATGATTGATTTAATTTTCTTGAGTGTCAGGACCCCGATTCTAAGTCACACCGATCTAGCCTGTAACACCTCATATCACTTTGCGGCCTCACGCACGGTACTCCCACGGGTGTCGCCTTACCATGGCCCGGGACCGTTTGCGCCTTTTGGCTCACGTATATGACAATGTTGCTAGCATCCATATGACAGAGAACCCGGGCCGACATGGCTAGTCGTGAACCAAAAGCGGCACTAACGTATGGGGACAGGCATTCATGAATCAACATCGAACGTGTCGGTCAGCAGCGTGTGAATCCGGGCTGTAGCACTGGGCTAACAGGACTCCGGGAACCCGGGCTGTAGCAGGCTAGGCAGGACTCCGGATGTCACCGCGTGACATTTCCCCGAAGGGACAGACACAGGAACGATGTGAAACACATGCCGGCCAGTCAAGTGTCCAGAGCAGTAGTGCTGGGCTAGCAGGACTCCGGTGAACCGGGCTGTAGCGGACTACTATGGCTCATGGAGGCACTAGACTACATTTCCCCATAAGAGAGGCTGCCAAGGATAAACAACTAGATTGTCGGATCCCACACATACCAAGCATTTCAATCATACACACAATATGCTCGATATGTGTAAATACAACATGGCATCACAACAAAACTCTACAACTCAAGTACTTGATTTAAAAGGCTCCGGAGAGCCATACATAACATGTTCATACAGATAGGGGTCACATGACCCGACACTCAAGTCATACAAACATACAAGCACATGCGGAAGCAAACTTGTCTAGGTACAGACACTAGAAAGAAAGAAGGCTTGACGAAGCCTGTCTATCTACGTAGGCCCTTCACAAGCTCAGATCACCACCTGGGTGGCAAGTCACTCGTCAACGTCGAGTTCTACATAGAACCCATCAGAAGGGGCGGTGTTGTCGTCTGAAAACAGTAATTGAAGTAACATGAGTACAAAGGTACTCAGCAAGTCTTACAACAGATCCTACTATACATGTACATTCTCAAGAAGGTAGTGGAGTTATTGCAGCAAGCCAGCTTTGACTCTTGGCTAAGCTATCCTACGAGACACCACTTGTAAAATAGTTTTCGCACACGAGTCGACTAATCACCATCTCAATACTCCACCGTGGATCCTCCCTCGTCAACCTACGAGAGGGCCATCCGCGGTACTCACACTTATCTTGAGGCTTTTAGTAGTATCCATTTACTTGTTTATGAATTGCATAAGCGACCAAGTAGTCCTTTACCGCGGACGCGGCTATTCGAATAGTTTTATACCCTGCAGGGGTGTACTTCGTCACACACGCTCTCACCACTTACCGTCGTTACACGACTTGTACTCGGCAACCTTCAAGCGGAAGCCCAACGTGGGTGTCGGCCACAGCCTACCTAAACACTCAAGTCTCTAGTCCAGGTTTATCGCCTATTCAGGTTCCATCCGCAGGGAGTCCGGCCGAGGTTTCCACATACGGCCCCGAACGTTGTGTGCAGGGTTCCCGAGACACCAAACGGGCGACTCGGTACACCGGGCCACGAGCCTACCGCATCACAGCCCACCCCTCGGGTTAGCACTGTCCACGGCCTCCAGCTTACTACAAACACCAGAAACTACGTGCAACTCCTGGACAGAGGACAAGGGTGATTAAGAAGCCGAGGGGGTCCATTGGTTTCGGGCCCAATGCGTGGTAGTAACTGAATCTTAAATCACGCATACAGATCTCAGTTCTTAGGGACGGTCTCAATGAAACAACCCACCATGTACTCCTACATGGCCTCTCATCGATACCTTTACCAAATCATATTCAACACTTCACTCTTATTACCGACACAACCTTTCACTCTAGTTCATCACCCTGATGAGCCAGACCTGACACGACTCTAAGCATAGCAAGCATAGCATGGTAGGAACACAAACATGGCTCAATCAACTCCTACACATGCTAGTGGGTTTCATCTAGTTACTGTGGCAATGACAGGTCATGCAAAGGAAAGTGGGTTCAACTACCGCAACACACAACAGTTTGAATCGCGTTGTCTTAATGCAGTAAATGAGAGCAGAAGCGAGAAGATGGGTTTGTATCGAAATGATCAATGGGTTGCTTGCCTGACGGAGTGGTGGTGGAATGCTGCCCTTCAGTTGGATACTCGTGAATATCCTCGGAGGCAGAACCTACCACGCAGAACACATAGAAGCACAATCAACACCAAGCAAAGTGCAACAATATGATGCATGCATGAGGCATGTCAAAATGAATATATTGGGCTAATGCAACTAAGACCAGATGGGTTTGGACCATTTTGAATCAAAGATTCAAATTCCAAGCTCATAAGTGGCCCTTATTAGGTCTTTATCTTGTTCTGCATTAAACAGCAGGTTAGTTTGCTTAAACATGCATGAAACTAGTACAGATGGATAGATTGGATTTTTCTGATCATTTTTCATATATAAATCTTTTCATTCTGAGCTATAGATTATTTTCTATGATTTTTTGAAGTTTGTGATATTTTTTGGAATTTCCTGTATAGATATAATTCCAGTAATTAAATTGTTTATTACGTCAGCAGTGTGTCATGATGACGTCAGCGGTCAACGGGGCGGTCCAGGTCAAACCTGACGTCTGGGTCCCCTGTGTCAGTGTCACTGTTAGTTAGTTAAACTAATTAGAATTAATTTAATTCTAACTTAGGTTAATTAGCAGGCGGGCCCCACTGTCAGTGACTCTGGGGAGTCAAACCCATGGTCAAACCATGCTGACTCGCCGGCGTTTAGCCGCCGGCGACGTCCAGACGCGGCGGAGGCTGCGGGATTCCTCCTTCGGCGACCAAAGGGGCGGCGGAGGGCACCTACGCGTAGCTGGGAGCAACCCGCGTCGATTGGTGGTGGAGGTGAAGCTCGGGGTCGCCGGAAATGACGCCGCCGACGAGCTGTGCGGCTGCCGGGGTACGGGTGAGGTCGGACCCGTCGTTGTGGTGCTCTTGGAGGCTCAAGGCCAGGTCCTACGTGGCCTACGTGACGAGGTGAACTCGTTGGGCATAGTGGCGTGCCCGTTGGGTGGCCGGAGCATCGTCGGCGACGAGCTCGGCGGCGGCGCGTGCGGTGCTGCTTGTTGCGGTCGAGGCAGAGGGCGGCAGCAAGAACGAGAGGAAAGGGAAGGGGCAGAAGCTCACGGCAAAGACGATGAGCTAGGCGGCGCTGTCGGGGACGAACTACTGCGGTGGTGACGGCGAAGGGGATCTCCGGCGGTGGGCGGTGAAGGCGAGGTCGGGGCAGTGGCTTCGGGGCAAGCGAGCGCTCGGGGCCCGGCCTGCTCGAAGGAGAAGACGACGGCGGAGCTGCTGGACACGGTCAGGTGACGCAGAGAAGGCGGTGGCTACGGCTACGTCGGCGAGGTGGCAGCGGCTGCGTCGGCCATGGTGGAGGGAGGCGAGGGAGAGGCGATGGGGATGAAAGGAAGTGTCCAGGGGCTCGGGGGCGCGACGTGGAGGTCGTCCAGCTCGTCCATGGGCGAAGCGGCAAGCAGGTGGCGCCGTGGCGAGCTCGTGCACGCCGGCGTCACCTCTCTGCCTGCTCTGGCGGGAGGAAGCAGCTGACTGGCGCGGGCCAGCACAGTGCTGGGCCGGCCAGTGGGCTGCCAGGTAAGATTCTCTCCCTCTCTTTATTCTGTTTTGTTTTTCCTATTTTTCTGTAAGTGTAGGGCTTTATTAAAAATACTAAAACGTTTCCAAAAATCCTGCAAATAATTGTGGGCTCTGTTGGGATTATTCCTAACAGCCCTCACTTAAATCCAGAATTATTTGGGCATTTGAATTATTCTATAGCATTTAAATGCCCAAATGCAAATAGATAAAGAATTAATCCAGTGACCTTATATGTCCTAGAAAATTGTGAACCCATTTTGTCAGAGGTCCTAACCCAAGACAAAAAGGGAGGACTTTTTAGAAGGGCATTTCAGGTTCATTGAAAATAATTTTACTAAACCCTAGTTGTTTTCAGAGGGGGGTGCTGGGGTTTCTGTCATCCCCATTTCAAGTTTCTGGAAAAAGTAAACATGATGCAACACTCTAATGCATGAACTAGCTAGGATGTGACAACTCACCCCCACTCAAAAGAATCTCGTCCCGAGATTTAGGATCCGTTGGGAAGAAGGTGGGGTACTCAAGTCGAAGACGATCCTCCCTTTCCCAAGTAGCTTCTTTCTCGGAATGGTGTGACCATTGAACCTTGAGAAACTTGATGTTTTGGCGTCGAGTGGTACGCTCGGCTTGATCAAGGATTCGAACGGGATATTCCCGATATGTGAGATTATCTTGGAGATCAAGCGTTTCGTGGTCCACTCCACGGATAGGATCCGAGAAGCAACGCCTGAGTTGAGAAACGTGGAAGACGTCATGAACTCTGGAAAGATGCGGAGATAGTTCCAATTGGTAGGCAACTTCTCCTCGCTTGGCAAGAATGCGAAAGGGTCCGATGTAACGAGGAGCCAATTTGCCTTTGATACCGAATCGATGGGTTCCCTTTAAAGGAGTAACCCGAAGGTAAGCCTTCTCGTCAACCTCAAAAGTCATAGCCTTATGTTTGCGGTCATAATGGCTCTTTTGACGAGATTGGGCTGATTTCAATTTCTCACGAATAATGCGAACCTGCTCTTCTGCTTCCTGAATCATATCCGGGCCAAAGAGTTGTCTTTCCCCAGTTTCTGACCAGTTAAGAGGCATTCGACATTTTCGTCCATCGAGAACCTCGAAAGGAGCTTTGCCCAAGCTAGCTTGATAACTATTCTTATAAGCGAACTCGGCGAATGGGAGGCATTTCTCCCTATCCATTCCGAAAGAGATGACAGAAGCTCGGAGCATATCCTCCAGAATTTGATTAACTCGTTCTACCTGACCACTTGATTGAGGGTGGAAGGCGGTGCTAAAGGAGAGACGAGTTCCCATAGCATTTTGGAAACTTTCCCAAAATCGAGAGGTGAAGAGACTTCCACGGTCTGAATTAATTTCCAATGGAACACCATGAAGAGACACTATTCGGGAGATGTACAAGTCAGCTAGCTGGCTCGCGGTTATACTCTCACGAACAGGTAGGAAGTGGGCTACTTTGGAAAGACGATCGACAACAACGAAGATAGCATTATTCCCTCTCTTGGTCCTGGGAAACCCGGTAATGAAATCCATACCGACTTTATCCCGTTTCCATTCAGGAATAGCCAAAGGTTGAAGGGTGCCAGCAGGCCGTTGATGCTCTGCTTTAACACGACGACAGACGTCACAATTAGCAATGTATTGAGCAATTTCTCTCTTCATCCTAGTCCACCAAAACCTCTGGCGTAGGTCTTGATACATTTTAGTACTACCGGGATGAATGGTGAGAGGAGATTCATGAGCTTTCTTAAGGATCAAACGCCTTAGGTTGCGTACCTTGGGAATCACTAGACGGTCTCCAAAGAACACAACACCTTGGTCATCAATGGAGAAACAATCCGCGACTCCTTTCTTGATGTTTCTCTTAATACGGGAGATTCCCGGATCTACCTTCTGAGCTTTGATGATCTGATCCGTAAGGGTAGGTTTCGCCACCAGGGTGGATAGGAACCCTCGAGGAATAATGTGAAGGTTAAGCTTACGAAATTCCTCGTGGAGAAGTGGTTGACTTTGTTGTAACATCAAGTTGTTACAATAGGATTTACGACTTAGTGCATCAGCCATGACGTTGGCTTTGCCCAGGGTGTAAGTTATTCCTAAGTCGTAATCTGTGATCAACTCGACCCAACGTCTTTGCCTGAGATTCAAATCCGGTTGGGTGAAAATGTATTTCAGACTTTGGTGATCGGTGAAAATCTCGCAACGATTACCGAGAAGGTAATGTCGCCATGTTTTGAGTGCATGGACTACGGCTGCAAGCTCTAGATCATGTGTGGGATAATTATCCTCATGTGGACGCAACTGTCGAGAAGCATAGGCAATCACATGACGATCTTGCATGAGTATGCAACCTAGTCCTTGTCGCGAGGCGTCACAATAGATAGCAAAGTCCTTAGAAAAATCTGGTGGTATGAGTACGGGAGCAGATGTCAGGCGTCTTTTCAGTTCCTGAAAGCTGAACTCGCACTGTGGTGTCCACTCGAACTTTTTATCTTTCTTGAGGAGTTTAGTTAGAGGTTTAGCAACCTTGGAGAAATTCTCGACGAAGCGGCGACAGTAGCTCGCTAAGCCAAGGAAGCTCCGAACTTGCTTGACTGATTCAGGTGGAGTCCAGTCAAGGACGGCTTGAACTCGCTCGGGATTGACAGCAATACCCTTACCAGAGATTACATGGCCTAGGTAGGTCACTTCTGGCAACCAGAATTCACACTTGGAGAATTTAGCATAAAGGCGATGCTCTCGAAGTTTCATCAACACTAGCCTTAGATGCTCGGCATGTTCTTCCTCATTCTTGGAGTAGATGAGTATATCATCGAGGTATACTACGACGAACTTATCCAAATACTCCATGAAGATCGAGTTCATTAACCGAGAGAAGGTGGCTGGAGCATTGGTTAAACCGAAAGACATGACGGTGTACTCGTATTGGCCATAACGAGTGACAAAGGCCGTTTTAGGAATGTCCCCGTTCTTGATTTTGATTTGATGGTAGCCCAACCTCAAATCCATTTTAGAGAAGACTGAGGATCCAGCGAGCTGGTCATACAGATCGTTGATCCTGGGGAGCGGATACTTGTTCTTGATAGTGACTAGGTTGATAGGCCGGTAATCTACAACCATCTGATCCGTACCATCCTTCATCTTGACGAAGAGGACGGGGCAAGCCCACGGAGAAGAACTAGGACGGATGAAACCCTTTTTCAAGGACTCATCGAGTTGTTTCTTAAGCTCGTCTAGCTCTAGGGGTGCCATCTTATAGGGTCTTCTAGAGATTGGGACGGTTCCTGGAACAAGGTCTATCATGAACTCGACATCCCTGTCAGGTGGAATACCTGGCAGTTCTTCTAGAAAGACATCCGGGAAGTCACGGACTACCGGAACATCTTCAAGGTCTGGAAGAGGGTTGGCATTTAATGAGTAAAGCTGACGCTTAGACACTCGGGTCAAAACATTGACTGTCTTGCCCGACGGATGGGTGAGTTGAACAGTTCTAGTAGAGCAATCAATCTTAGCATAATGGGCTGATACAGTCCATACCCAAGATGATGTTTATGTCTGAGGACTTGAGAGCTATTAGTGATGCAAGGAAGACCAATCTGTCGACAAGAATTTCATTTCCATGGCTTATCCTAGAGGTTTGCCATCTAGAACCAGGAGTTTGAATTTCCATGGAGGTGGGCATGTCACTAAATGTGGTGTTGTGCAATCAAGCATAGCTCTCAGGGATAAATGAATGAGATGCTCCAGTATCGAAAAGAACAGTTGCCGGATGGCAATTAACAAGGAGCATACCAAGGATGACGTTGGGATCCTCATGAGTTTCTTCAGCTGAAACGTAGTTGACATGGCCACGTACAGTGGTGGCTGGCTTGGCGTAGTAAGTCTTTCCTGCTGGCTTACCACGGCCAACGGACTGTCCAGGTTGATTGGGGTTGTTCTGGGGGCACTCGCGCAAATAGTGACCCGTTTCTCCACACTTGAAGCATGTCACAACGTTGGGGCGTGGAGCAGCATTAGCAGCAGGGCCACCATAGACCTTGGGCGGTGCATACTGCAGGTTGGGGCGAGGCGCCTCAAAGGATGGCCTCGGAGTGAACCTAGGTGGCAGGGCAGTGTTTGGAATCCAGACCCGGCGCTTCTGAGATCCAGAGCCGGATGAGGAACCAAAATCGCGGGGGTGCTTGCATGAAGCGTCATAGTCAGTCTGACCTGTCTCAGCACTGATGGCCTTATTGACCAGCTTCTGGAAGGAGGTGCACTCGTGCAGACGAAGATCACGGCGAAGCTCAGGGCTAAGTCCCTTGCGGAACCTTGCCTGCTTCTTGGCGTCGGTGGATACCTCTTCAGGAGCATAGCGTGCTAAATTTCCAAACTCACGGCTGTATGCATCCACAGTCAGTCTGCCTTGGGTGAAGTTGCAAAATTCTTCCCGCTTACGATCTATGAGACCCTCCGGAATGTGATGCTCACGGAAAGCCTCACTGAATTCAGCCCAAGTAGTGATTTGGCCGGCTGGGCGCATAGCCTCAAAGTTTTCCCACCAAAGGCTAGCAGGGCCTTCGAGGTGATAGGCAACGTAGGTAACCTTATCAGCTTCGGCTACGTTGGCAGAACGTAGCTTATGGGTGATGCTACGAAGCCAATCATCCGCATCGAGGGGCTCGACGGAATGGTTAAACTTCGGTAGGTACAACTTGATAAAGTCATTGATGGACACCAAGTCGTTCCTCTGATGGCGTGCAGTATTCTGCTCAATCCGCTCTAGCAAGCGGTTAGTCTCATGCTTGTTTCTTTCCGCCTCCAGCATAACTTCGGCCAGAGAAGGCGGTTGAGGCAGATTCTCCCACCTAACTGCATTGGCTTCACCCTGCGTGTCGGAGTAAATAGCCACGGGTAGCCTAACCGACTGCCCCTGGCTCTTCAGAAGATTATCAGGCCGTATGGGCCTTCAAGCATCTCAAGCATTGGGCCGCCTTCCCCGGCCGGCTACCTCTAAAGCCGACTCTCGGAAGACGACCCAGCCTCAGCAACCTCCCCCCAGGATAACCACGGGATGGCCAACTCTAGGAAGCCGGTCGTAGAGGATGCCGGCTCTAGGGAGAACGCCGACTCCCCAGAGTCGGCCACGAAGAGCGCCGACTCCAAGGAGCTGGCCAAGACCGCAACCACCAAAACTACACCCACATAACGGGGACAAGACGGGGTGTGGCCAAAGTGCGGCCCACTACCCCCGAAGCCCGAGGCAGGCATGGCCACAGGACGCCGTACGGGATGGCCATCTCCCGTCTGGCTCGGCACTGTAGCCATGCTGGCCTCAACGTCACCCACGGCAGACACCAGTACGGCCCACGGGCGGCGGGCCCCTTCAGCCAGAGAGAGGCGCGAAGGCGGCCCGGCCTCCCCTAGTCGGCCAAGGGCGTAGCCGGCCCCTAGAAGCCGGCTACCCCCTCCCTCGAAGCATGTGCCACATTAAGGAGACAAGACGAGGTAAGGCTACAGTGAGAGCCCTCGAGGCGGCACACTGTAGCCATGCTTACCTCGACGAAGCCCTCGTCATCAGGGGCGAGGCTACAGTAAGCAGCCGCCGACAAGACCCTAGGCGGTGGGGCCGGCCTGTCAACCAAGAGGCCGGCAGCCGGCGGGACCCACCAGTCGGCGGGCCCCAACGGCCGGCAAAGAAGCCGGCGAGCGTAGACACTGACGGCTGGGACCAGCGCCCAACCGGATTACAATTGTACCCCCAGGGGTAGGCCTATGTAAAACCCACAGAGCACCCATGCAAAGGGTTGGCTTCTTAGCATTACACACACCATAGAGAGAGGGAAGCAAGAGCTAGCCTTGTTCTTCTTCTCCCTTGAACTCAACAGCTCTAAGAGCGTTTGTAGCTACTCTTTCTGATCTAGTGATCATGCGGAGACCCCGCAGAGCAGGACTAGGGGTGTTATCTCCTCGGAGAGCCCCGAACCTGGGTAAGATTCGCCGGCGTGCATGTCTTCGCCTCATCCCGTTTCCAGGCACCGGCGACGTCTTACTGGCACCCACTATGATAAGCCACCCGTTGGCATATGTCTCACCTACCACCCGACATTTGGCACCCACCGTGGGGCCAGGTGCACCGTCGTCCGGAGACCTGTTCTGGACGGGAACCCTCTTCCTCCCCCGCGAGCGCAGCCAGCCTGCTGTGCCCGATGGCGTTTGCCTTGACGCGCTGCAAGGCGTCGACGACGCCTGCGCAGCGAGCTGCCTCGCCGATCTTCTCGGCGAGACTCGCATCTCCGACGAGCCTGCGTCCGACACAGGCACAGACTACCCCGAGAGCCGCCTCGTCAGCCTCCTCGACCAGCTTCACGTCTCTAGCGAGCCTGCTGCAGATATGGAGTCGGTCGGCTCCACTGACCCGATGCTCGTCGATTCCGACACGGCATCGCTCGACGCCTACCCCTCCGACGTGGTGGTCTTCGACGATCCTCTCCCTCGAGCTGACAGCGGAAGCAGCGCTGTCACCGAAGTGTTGGTCATCAGCCACGTCGCCAAATCGGGCGAGAACGCCCACGACGCCCTGCAAGCGGCGATACACGACCTCTCTATCCCCATCCCGGCCGATGCCGACGCCGAGACCCTGGAGGCAGGCCGCCTCGCCCTCATCGCGGAAGGCCAGAAGATAGCCTCCATGAGACGCCTCACCGAGGCCCACCAGCGTGAAGTCAACCGCGCCGCCTTCGGTACGCCGCCGCCTAGCGGCCCGAGCCGAGCCGGCTTCGTCCAGAAGCACGGCGCGGCTATCGCCAGCATGCTGGGGGCAGATCGCCCCGTTTGCGCTACCCCGCTCGAGAATCTGCAAGCCGCTCAGGCGGCTGCAGAAGAGCTCAATGGGCTGGGAGCCGATGAGCTCCCCTACATGACGAGACGGATCCAGCAGCTGATCGACGCGGCTGCAGAACGGCACGAAGCCGGCGCCCACGCCGATAGTCATCACCCGCGTCGGGAGCACGCCGCAACATCCCGCTCGCCGACCGCGAGCGGCGCCCGCTAGAAGAAAGACAAGGAGCCGGCTGCCAGCCGCAGCCGGACTCGCATCACCATCGAGCGCGACGCGGAAGGCCACCCTCGAGCGGTGGAATGCCAAGGAGATCTGCCTCCTCCCCCGCCTCAAAGAGAAAGACGTCTCACGCCACCGCCTATCACACACCCGACTCTTGGTGACCGACTAGGTCGCCGAGAAGGAGTCGGCGAGAACGACGCCCGCCACCGGATCGACTGCCTCGCTCGATCCCTGGCGTTAGAAGAAGAAGACGATGTCGGCCCGCCGTGCTTTGGCCCCCGCATCCGCGACGAGCCCTTCCCCAAAGGGTTCTCGCTCCCCAGAGACACGCCCAAGTATAACGGCTCGGTGAAGCCGGAAGATTGGCTCATCGACTACTCCACTGCTGTCAGCATAGCCAACGGCAATCGGCGCGTAGCCGTGAAGTACGTCCCCCTTATGCTGCAAGGCACGGCGCGCACCTGGCTCAACAGCCTCAAGCCTTACAGCATCAACAGTTGGCTGGACTTCACGGAAGTCTTCGTCCGCAACTTCACCAGCACGTACAAGCGGCCTCCCAAGCCTCGCCAGCTCTCCCTCTGCGTCCAAGGACCCAACTAGTCGACCCGCGACTACCTCACACGGTGGGCCGAGCTCCGTAACTCCTGCGAGGGGGTGCACGAGGTTCAGGCCATCGAGTACTTCATCGCCGGGTGCCGAGAGGGCACCCTCCTCAAGCACCGACTCCTCTGCGACGAGCCAGCTACCCTCGACGAGTTGTTGGTCATCGTGGACAAGTACGCCACGGCCGACTCCTCGATGAAGACCGAGCTACGAGTCGACGCCTCTGGGAAGGTGAGTGCTCCGGCTCCCAAGACGCCAGCCAGCGACTCCAACCGGCGCCCCTACCAGAACGATCACAAGCGCAAGGCCCCCATGCCAACTTCCACCAGTCGGCAGGTGGCCACAGTTGAAGATGAGCAGCCTGAAGAACGGCCCGCTCCTAAGAAGAAGGGTGGCAGGCCGGCTTGGCAACCGGCTTTCTCCTACGAGCAGACTCTTGACGCCCCCTGCAAGTTCCACAGCGGCGCGAAGCCGTCCAACCACACGACCCGAAAATGCCACTGGCTCACACGCATCTCCAAGGGCGAAGGGTTGTTACCGCCTCCGCTTTCCGGCCCGCCGCCTCCAGCCCCCCAGCAGCCGGCGGCCCGGCCGGCAGTCGGAGCCGTCCAAGATGAATTCCCTGAAGAGCACGCCGCCTACGTCGTCTTCACCAGTCAAGCCGACGACAAGCGTAGTCGGCGCCGTGAGCATCAAGAAGTCAATGCAGTCGCCTCTAGCGCCCATGAGTTCATGCACTGGTCAGAGAAGCCAATCAGCTGGAGCCGGGCCGACCACCCAGAGGTGATGCCATCCCCTGGCTCCTATGCATTGGTCTTGGATGTTACCCTCGCAACGGAGAGGCGAGCTGCCGGATTCTCCTGCGTCCTGATAGATGGCGGAAGCAGTATCAATATACTGTACCGCGATACCATGGAGAAGCTGAACATCAAGGCGAAGCAGCTTATGCCAAGCCGAACCGTGTTCCATGGTATCGTCCCCGGCTTGTCTTGCTCCCCAATCGGCAAGATTAAAATGGATGTTCTCTTCGGAGACAAAGATCATTTTCGCCGAGAAGCGATCTGGTTCGAAGTACTGGATCTGGAGAGCCCCTACCATGCTTTGCTTGGCCGACCTGCTCTGGCCAAGTTTATGGTTGTGCCCCACTACGCATACCTGAAGATGAAGATGCCGAGCTCGAAGGGGATCATCACGGTAGCCGGCGATTACAAGAAGTCCATCGAGTGTGCCATGGCCAGTAGCCGGCTGGCCGAGTCCCTCGTGGTGGCAGAAGAGAAGAAAATGCTGGAGCGGGTTGTGGCCATGGCCGGCAAGCAGCCGGCCCTGTCCCCCAACCCCGAAGATTGTGATGCGCAGGGCTCCTTCCAGCCTGCCAAAGAGACGAAGAAGATACCTCTGGACCCGGAGAACCCGGAGAGGTTCGCTGTCATTGGGGCGAACTTTGACAGTAAATAGGAAGGCGAGCTCGTCGACTTCCTCCATGAGAATCGAGACATTTTTGCATGGTCCCCAAAGGACATGCCGGGTGTCCCGAAGGATTTCGTCGAGCACAAATTACATGTCCGAGCTGATGCGAAGCCGGTCAAGCAACCCCTCCGCCAACTGTCAGAAGATAAGCGAAGAATCGTGGGAGAAGAGATAGCCCGGCTCCTTGCCGCTGGCTTTATCATGGAAGTGTTTTTTCAGAGTGGCTTGCCAACCCAGTTCTGGTTTTGAAGAAGAATAACAAGTGGCGTATGTGTATAGACTACACCAGCCTGAACAAGGCCTGCCCCAAGGATCCGTTTGCTCTGCCACGGATTGACCAAGTGATAGACTCCACAGCCGAATGCGAGCTGTTGAGTTTTTTGGATGCCTACTCAGGGTACCATCAGATCAAGTTAGACCCAGCTGACCGCCTGCAGACTGCCTTCATCACACCCTTTGGAGCTTTCTACTACCTGACTATGACATTCGGCTTGAGGAATGCCGGTGCCACTTTTCAGCGTTGCATGCAGAAATGCCTCTTGAAACAACTCGGCAGAAATGCCCACGTCTATGTAGACGACATTGTGGTGAAGACAGAGAAGCGCGGTACCCTGCTGGAAGATCTCAAAGAAACATTCGCCAACTTGCGCAGATTCCAAATCAAGCTCAACCCCGAGAAGTGCGTGTTCCGAGTACCAACCGGCCAGCTGCTAGGCTTCCTGGTCTCCAAACGCGGCATCGAGTGCAACCCCGTCAAGATCAAGGCCATCGAGAGGATGGAGATTCCCACCAAACTGCGAGATGTGCAGAAGTTCACCGGCTGCTTGGCCTCCCTGAATCGCTTTATCAGCCGACTAGGAGAGAAGGCTCTCCCCCTGTACCGACTCATGAAGAAGTCCACTCACTTCGAGTGGAATGACCAAGCCGACCAAGCCTTCCATGAGTTGAAGAAAATGCTGACCACTCCGCTTGTCCTGGCAGCGCCGACTGAAAAGGAGCCCATGCTCCTCTACATTGCTGCGACTAGCCGAGCGGTCAGTACTGTTGTTGTGGTCCAGCGCCCGGAAGGAGGCCGAGCCCAGCTAGTCCAGAGGTCGGTGTACTACCTAAGCGAAGTGCTATCCAGCTCAAAGCAGAACTACCCGCACTACCAGAAGAGGTGCTATGGGGTGTACTTCGCCGCCAAGAAACTGAAGCCTTACTTCCAAGAGCATCCCATCACGGTCGTGTGCACCGCCCCGCTCGCCGAGATCATAGGCAGCCGGGATGCATCCGGCCGGGTGGCTAAATGGGCCATTGCATTGGCGCCCTACACGATCTTCTACCAACCCCGCACCGCCATCAAATCCCAAGCATTGGCCGACTTCCTCGTCGACTGGGCCGAGACCCAGTACCTACCGCCGGCTCCCGACTCTACCCATTGGCGGATGCACTTTGACGGGTCCAAGATGCGCACCGGCTTGGGAGCCGGCATTGTCCTCACCTCTCCCAAAGGCGACAAGCTCAAGTACACGCTGCAGATCCACTTCGCCGCCTCCAATAATGTGGCCGAGTACGAGGCGCTCGTACATGGGCTCCGGCTAGCCAAAGAGCTCGGCATACGCCGGATCCTGTGTTATGGCGACTCAGACTTGGTGTTCCAGCAGTCGTCTGGCGACTGGGACGCCAAGGACGCGAACATGGCAAGCTATCGATTCCTCGTCCAGCAGATCAGCGGGTACTTCGAAGGGTGCGAGTTCCTTCACGTGCCAAGGGCCGACAACGACCAAGCAGATGCCCTAGCACGGATCGGCTCCACCCGACAAGCCATACCGACTGGCGTCTCCCTCTAGCGCCTCCTCAAGCCGTCCATCAAGCCGTCTCCAGAGTCGGACTCTATCTTCGTGACGCCTGTGCCAGATGCAGCCGGATCCGACTGGAGGAACCCCGCAGGCGGCGCGGGGACTTCGACAACTGGCCCGGGGACTGCCGTAGTCGCACCCGGCCCGGGGACTTCAGAACCCGACCCGGGGACTGCAGCAGTCGGCCCGGGGACTGCAGCAGTCGGCCCGGGGACTGCAGCAACGCAAGAAGCGGTGGCCGACTCCAACTCCACGCCACCCAACCCACCCACCGGAGTCATGGTGGCTATGCTAACAGAAGAAGAAGTCACAGCTCCATCATGGGCCCAGCCCATCCTCAAGTTCCTAGTCAGCGGAGAGCTGCCGGCTGATGAGATCTCAGCAAGACTAGTGCAACGACGAGCCGGAGCATATGCAATAATCAACAGAGAGCTTGTGAAGCGTAGCGTCACTGGAGTCTTCCAGCGCTGCGTCGAGCCAGAAAAAGGAGTGGCAATCCTCAAGGATATCCACCAAGGCGAATGCGGCCACCACGCAGCCTCAAGATCACTTGTGGCCAAGGCCTTCCACCATGGTTTCTTTTGGCCGACTGCCTTGGAAGATGCCAAAGAGATAGTCAAGAGCTGCAGAGGATGCCAAGTCTTCAGTTCCAAGCAACACCTGCCGGCTTCTGCACTCAAGACCATTCCCCTTACCTGGCCCTTTGCCGTCTGGGGACTGTACATGATGGGCCCTTTCAAGACAGCCCGCGGCGGCTTGACACATCTACTTGTCGTCGTGGACAAGTTCACCAAGTGGATCGAAGCGAAGCCGATCAAGAAGCTGAACGGGCCGACTGCCGTAACATTCATCACCAACATCACTACTCGGTACGGCGTGCCGCACAGCATCATCACCGACAACAGCACGAACTTTGCCAAAGGAGCACTGGCACGTTTCTGCGAGACGCAGGGCATCCGACTGGACTTAGCGTCCGTTGCCCACCCGCAGTCAAACGGCCAGGTCGAGCGAGCAAATGGACTCATCCTCTCCAGCATCAAGCCTCGACTGGTTGTACCACTGGAGCGATCAGCCGGCTGCTGGCTCGATGAGCTGCCGGCTGTCCTCTGGAGTCTACGCACTACACCCAACAAGTCAACCGGCTTCACTCCGTTCTTCCTTGTATATGGTGCCGAGGCTGTCATCCCAACCGACATCGAGTTCGACTCGCCTCGGGTCACCATGTACACGGAGGCGGAGGCCAAGGAAGCAAGAGAAGACGGCGTCGACCTACTAGAAGAAGGCCGGCTGTTAGCACTCAGCCGGTCCGCCATCTACCAGCAAGGGCTGCGCCGCTACCACAACCGCAAGGTCAAGCCAAGATCCTTCCAAGAGGGCGACCTTGTGCTCCGGCTGATCCAGCGAACAGCCAGCCAGCACAAGCTCTCGGCCCCTTGGGAAGGCCCCTTCGTCGTCAGCAAGGCACTAGGCAACGACTCCTACTACTTGATCGACGCGCAAAAACCAAGAGCACGCAAGAGAGACGACTCCGGCAAGGAGTCGGAGCGACCATGGAATGCGAACCTCCTGAGAAGATTTTACAGTTGAAAGCAGTATGTATCATGCTACCCTTTTGTATTAAGTACGAACCAACAGGCTCCCCGAACAGTACTCGGGGACTGCCTTTATCTATCTATGAATGACGAGTGTCATATCCATGAATGTATTATTACATTTGATTTCTTGTCTGGCACCGGGTTCGACTAGTCGACCCGGGGACTGGCCGCCTTGAGCTATATTAAAAGTTCTACCTGAAGTCAGACAAGTAGTGTGCCGGCTCCTGAGTCTTCTCTTGTTGAAAGTCACAGCTCGAAGAACCGACTGTCCGACTAGCAAGAGACAAGGCAGAAAGGATGCCCACACAAAAAACGGCGAAGGACCAATGAACTTATATAGCAAAAAGACGGCCTCCAACCACGCTTGCCGGCTGCCAGAACAGCCGGCTGGCCGGTTTCCTAAACACTTAGCTCTAATCCAACAAAGCTAGAGTACTTGCCCCCCCAATTGGCCAAGCACTCCTCCAACTACAGATTGCAGAGCAACTGTTTGAGTGGGGAGGCGGCAACCAAGGGAGGGCGGCAAAGGAAACAACAGAAGGATGAAAAGCAAAGTACGAGGAAAAGCCAAATGCATGCATAAGTTATATATACATATAAAGCCCCCAACAGGCCGGCAATCGACATAGTTCGAATACACCCCAGTGGGTGGAATTGTGCAGACTTAACAGAATATTGTTCCAAAAGTGACAAGACAGGAAAACAAAAGATAGCAGACTAGACTAAGGCGCGGTGCGGGAGCCAGGCTGGTCGGTGGAGATGGCATCGCCGGCTGGCGGGTCTCGGCTTGGTCACCACCGGTGGCAGGCGACGCACCTGCACATGACGTGGTGCTGGAGGCGCGGTCAGGCTGAGGCTAGTCGGCCGCTCCACCATCCGGCTCGGCCTCTTCACCCTCCTCCTCCTCCTCCTCGCCCTCGTCGCCGGAGTCGATCTCCTCCGCCGAGTCTTCACCGTCTGCCGGGTTCAGCCCGAACCACTCTTCCGGATGGGCGACACCATTGTCATCCACCTCAGGGGCGAAGACGCTGGTGTCGGTGTAGTCAGCGATCGCCGAAGCCCGCCGGATGATAGCCGGGCGCGCCGGCTCCAGCTCCGTGTCGGCTTGCTGCCGCCAGGTGGCCAGCTGCTCCAGACTCAGGCCGGGATACCGGGCCTTGATGAACTCCAGCGCCCGCCTGGCGCCGGACCGAGCCGCCGAGGCCTTCCAGGCTTCGAAGCGGCCGACTGCCACCTCTAGCCAGTCGGCAGTCCGACTGGGGTGCGAGGAACCACTTGGCCGGGCCAGAGGGCGGCCAACACTTGCGCCCCAGCGCGCTGAAGCCGGCGAAGCAGTCGATGAGCCGGCTGGAGGCGGGCCTGGATCGCCAAGAGTTGCTCCTCTAGCGAACGACCAGCGCTTTGTGCAATCTCGAAGCCAGCCTGCCTTCGTGCTTGGCGGCGGGCCTCGATGATCTGGTTGGCGGCGGTAGAGTAGCCAGGGAAGTACTCTGCGCAAGAAAGAAAGAGAAAGAAGAGAAAACACCAAGTCAGAAAACGAGCCAAAAACGGCAGACGATAAGAGAAGACGAAGAAGTAGGCGGCTTACCGTCGACCAGATCCTCGATCTGGCCATAGCCATTGACCAGAGTCTGCCTCGCTTCAGCCCAGCCAGCCGCTTCTATCTCATACTCGGCCTGGAGGGCGGCTTCGCAGTCCTGCACCGCCTTCAGAGCCGCCTTGTGGCTCTCCTCCTGGTCGGCCAACTTCTTGGCCAGGCGGTCGCGTTCCTGCACCAAGGCGGCAAGCTCGGCGTCCTTGACACGAAGGGCAGTCTGAGACTCTCCCAGCTGTGCCCTCAGACCGGCGTTGGCTGCTGCAAGGACGGCAAAAAAAGAAGAAACAATAAGAGGAAGTCGTCAAGGAAGATCCGACCCGACTGCTCAGCAGTCGGCCCGAATCTCGAGGACTACACCCAGTGGGTGCGCTGACGCGCCCCCACGTGAGATAAAGAACAAAGAACTTACCCCGGCTCTCAGTTAGGTCGGCGGTCTTCTGGGTCAGCTCCCGAGCCTGGGAGTTGAAGGCAGCTGCACGAAGATTGTGGTAGTCCTGCAAAACAGGCAGAAGATCGAAGTAAGAACAAGAATAGCAAAAGCCAAATCCACCAAGAAGTTCCAAGCCGCCTGCTCAGCAGCCGACTCGGAACTCGGGGACTACACCCAGTGGGTGCGCTGACGCGCCCCTATGGAAGAAATCAAGATCAAGAAGAAGCAAGATAAGAAGCCTAACCCGGATGGCCGCCCGTGTCGCAAGGAACTCGTCGGTGTATTGCCTCAGCGCCGTAGCCTGGGCTTGGAGCCGGGTCCGGACGTCCTGCGTGGCCACGTTCATCACGGCTGTCCCTCTGCCCGGCGTCCACCCTGAGGTGGCGCTGACCACCTCCACATCCTGGGCCGACGAGCTGGAGCCCACGGCCGGCTGCGGCTCCGACGCCGCCTTCTGTGGCTCTGACGCAGCCTTCCCCGCGCGCCGGCTCGGCGGCATCCGGACCGCCAGCTTGGTCCTCGCGGCCGGCTCGCCCCCCGCCGGCTGCGCAGACGGCAGATCAAGCCGGCCGCCTTGAGCCGTCCCAGTCGGCGGGGTCAGCACCGGCGCCCTCTCCAGGATGATGACGTCGTCATCCCTCTCCAGCCCTGGCTGGTCGCCGCCGGCTTCTTCTGGCGGGGGCTCCGGGGCCCCAGGCGCTGCGACGCGCAGTGGGGTGACCAACAAGGCCCCCTCCGCCGTCGCCGTAGCTGCAGCCTCCGCTTTGGCCTTAGCTGCGGCGTCGGCGCGCGCCTTCGCCGCCTCCTCCTCCTGCGCCGCCTGGGCGGCGGCCGCCTTTCGTGCCTCCGCCTCCCGCTCCTCCCGCGCCTCCCGCGCGTTCCGTTCTGTCGCCGCCTGAAGGTCAGCACGGGGGTCCAGGCGGCGGGTGGTGCTCCCAGATCCCCTCGGCGACTCCACGACGGAGGCGGCAGCCGCCCGCTCGAGCGACAATGGGGCTCTAGTTCTTTGGAGAAAAAGACAAGGATTCAGGAACCACCAGAGAAAAGAAAGAAAAAAGAGTACATGAAGGAGTTTGAACCTACGCCGACACCGTCTGCGGTTGCTTCACCGTCTTGCGGAAGCGAGCCGCCTTCGCGGCCGCCTCCTCCCGCCTGGTAGCCGCCGCCCCGCCCCTGGGCTTCTTCGTCCGACTGCCGAACAAACCTTGGGCGGCGCGACGCTTTTGCCTGCCGCCCCGAGCAGGCGGTGCAGCGGAGGAACCCGCGCCACGGCCAGATGTCGGCCGACGGCGCGGGACGACTTCGGCCTCGTCGTCGTCCGACCAGTCGTCGAAGGTGACTCCATGCCCGGAGCCGCCTATTTTGCCGCCGGCTTGGCCACCACCCGGCTCGGTGTTGTCGTCCATAGCGGCCGCCCCCAAGTCAGGGTCCTCCAGATCGTGCTCCGTCCGTTCGGGGGCGAATCGGCGCTCCGCGTCCGACCCACTTGCGGACCGAAGAAGAGGGCTCTGTCGAAAACAAGCCGACTAGTCAGATTCGGCCAAAGGAACTCGGCGACAAAACTAAGAAAAGAGAAAGAGACAAGGAGAACATACCGTGGGCGGCGGATTGGCTCGGCTATATGGCTCCTTGCCGAACTGCCACTCTTCGGAGAGTTTGCAGTTCGCGAGGTAGTTCACCATATAGGCCACCTCTTCGTGTGGCATGTCCTCGGTACACATCCGGCTCGGATCGAGCTGGCCGCTCATCTGACAGATCAGATGAGGGCGGCTCTGGAGCGGGAGTACCCGGCGCGTGACGAAGGCGGCCAGCAGGTCGGGCCCCGACAAGCCCTCCGACTGGGTCATCGCTCGCACCCGGGCGACGGCTGCGGATCCAGCCGGCGTCAGTGTCACGGCCCGGTAGGACCACTGGGGCCGCCTGCCCGCCGGTGGGCCGGCTACGTAAGCCGGCAGGTTGACGTAGTCGCCCTGTGGGGCGATGTTCCTGACGTAGAAGTACGACTTTTGCCATAACTTCACCAACTGGATCAGCGTGATGATGGGGAAGGGGTTGTCGGCAGCCACCCTCCGCATCGCGATGAAGGCGCCAGTCTGAGCCGACACACCCTGCGAGCGCGTGCCCAGCTTGGACTGGAAGAACTCCCCCCAGAGCTCGAGGGTGGGGAGGACGCCGAGGTAGCCTTCGCACAGGGCGACGAAGGCAGACAGCAGCACCACCGCGTTCGGGGTGAGGTGGTGCGGCTGGAGCTGGTAGAACTCGAGCCAAGAGCGGAAGAAGGCACTCACGGGCAGGCCAATTCCGCGCAAGAAATGCGAGCGGAAGACCACCCGCTCGCCCTCCCGCGGCTCCAGCGTAAGCTCCTTCGCCGGCGCGAGACGGACCTCCACCTTGTCCGCGCCGGCCAGCCGCCGCGTCTTGCGGAGGAACTCGACGTGATCGTTGTGGACGTTGGAGCCGTCCCAATCCCCGCTGCACTGCTCCGTGGCGGAAGGCATGGCGAAAACGAGCGCGGCGGCGGAGGAACGAGTGGTGGAAGAGCGCGGCGGCGAAGCGCTGTTGCGAGAAACGGCAGGAGGAAGAAGATGGTGGAGAGAGGAGGAGCGTGCGAGAGCCTGCCGCTCTCCCCCTCCCCCTACTTATAGCTTCGCCAGAAGAAGCCGGGAAGGCAGGGCGTGGGTTAAGACGTGTGATTAACTGCCCCACTCCCCCCACGCCTCGCGATTAACACGCCCTAAAGGCGTGCTGAAACCGCCGCAGGAGGACGTGCGGGCAGTTTTGGGCCGCAGAGAATCCGCGCCCGGGCCGGGGCGTGGTCGTGGTGGGCCCCTGACTGTAGCGACGTCCCGTCACGCGCGTGGGCTGGCAGGCTTTTTTGCCACGTGGTCCGCAGGCGGCAAGTGGCCGGCCCGCGGCCCGGAGCACGCGCTGGCCAGCTCCCGCCGTCCGACTCCAAATTTTTTCGCCCAGACGGCGCCCTCAACCGAAGCCGGCTACCAGCTGCCGGCTCGTCAAGATAGGAAGCTGATCGAGCTTCTCGACTCCTGCCCAACCTCGAAGCCCAATCGGCTTCGGGGACTACTGTCGGAGTAAATAGCCCCGGGTAGCCTAACCGACTGCCCCTGGCTCTTCAGAAGATTATCAGGCCGTATGGGCTTTCGAGCATCTCAAGCATTGGGCCGCCTTCCCCGGCTGGCTACCTCTAAAGCCGACTCTCAGAAGACGACCCAGGATAACCACGGGATGGCCGACTCTAGGAAGCCGGTCGTAGAGGATGCCGACTCCCTAGAGCCGGCCATGAAGAACGCCGACTCCCCAGAGTCGTCCACGAAGAGCGCCGACTCCAAGGAGCCGGCCAAGACCGCAACCACCAAAACTACACCCACATAACGGGGACAAGACGGGGTGTGGCCACAGTGCGGCCCACTACCCCCGAAGCCCGAGGCAGGCATGGCCACAGGACGCCGTACGGGATGGCCATCTCCCGTCCGGCTCGGCACTGTAGCCATGCTGGCCTCAATGTCACCCACGGCAGACGCCAGTACGGCCCACGGGCGGCGGGCCCCTTCAGCCAGAGAGAGGCGCGAAGGCGGCCCGGCCTCCCCCAGTCGGCCAAGGGCGTAGCCGGCCCCCAGAAGCCGGCTACCCCCTCCCTCGAAGCATGTGCCACATTAAGGAGACAAGACGAGGTAAGGCTACAGTGAGAACCCTCGAGGCGGCACACTGTAGCCATGCTTACCTCGACGAAGCCCTCGTCATCAGGGGCGAGGCTACAGTAAGCAGCCGCCGACAAGACCCTAGGCGGTGGGGCCAGCCTGTCAACCAAGAGGCCGGCAGCCGGCGGGACCCACCAGTCGGCGGGCCCCAACGGCCGGCGGAGAAGCCGGCGAGCGTAGACACTGACGGCTGGGACCAGCGCCCAGCCGGATTACAATTGTACCCCCGGGGGGTAGGCCTATATAAACCCCCCGGAGCACCCATGCAAAGGGTTGGCTTCTTAGCATTACACACACCATAGAGAGAGGGAAGCAAGAGCTAGCCTTGTTCTTCTTCTCCCTTGAACTCAACAGCTCTAAGAGCGTTTGTAGCTACTCTTTCTGATCTAGTGATCATGCGGAGACCCCGCAGAGCAGGACTAGGGGTGTCATCTCCTCGGAGAGCCCCGAACCTGGGTAAGATTCGCCGGCGTGCATGTCTTCGCCTCATCCCGTTTCCAGGCACCGGCAATGTCTTACTGGCACCCACTATGATAAGCCACCCGTTGGCATATGTCGCACCTACCACCCGACACTGCGCCTGGACAGCAGGGTTGTTGCGTGTGTTGACCATCCTAGGAGAAACAAGACAACAGTTTAGACAAGGATGGCTAAATCTTGGCAAGGAAATGCGGAATGTAATGGATAACACGGAATGCAGAGATGATCATCAGTATGACATGGTAATATAGAAACTGACATATATATACCAACGGTCATACACACCATACATAGTTTAGTACAAGCCCATGCTAGGGTACAGCTACGATGAAAGACGATACATCTCATCAGAGGCATTCCAAGCTCCTATACATTATTTTTCTACACCTCCGGAACGTGATACACACCAAGTCGTATCCCACAAGACACGCAGGACTGTGGAGAATACAACTGTTACAATACTAGTGAAACTACTACCAACTCAGACGTCTCCGTAGTAATCTTCATATAAATCACCACCATGTCCTGGGAGCTGAACATGATCATCTGGAAACAGTCGGTCCTGTGGAGCTTGCGGTCCATAAGGACTCGGGTGTGGCCTTGGTCCAACAAACGGTGGCAGACGGGGTCCACGAGGAGGGGTGATGCCTCCTACATCACGCCATTCCATACAATCTGGCAGACCAGACCGCACGGGGTACAAGTCCCTCATGTCCATATACCCAGCCTGCACGGCAGGTGCAAACCGTGTCAGAGTGGCCCAGTGATCAGAACGAGCATTAAAGAGCTCCATTCGCAAGGCACGATTCTCACGGTCCTTGTCCTCAAGCATCTGGGTGGTGGTGTGGAGTAGTGAATCCTCATGGGTAGGATCACAGTAAATAGCCTGATAGTACCCTTGTGCCCCAGGGAGTGATGCTGGCATATAGCGGAAGTCAGTGTTCTGAAGCAAGGCAGTTCTGGCTCGTATGATAGTCATCATCGAGTAAGCTGCGTCCTGCACGGACATCTCGATGGTAACCCCAAGTCCATAAGAGCAATGGAGGGGTTCAGTGGCTCCAGGATAGGAAGGGTAAATCCTGACTGTGCAAAGATATTGACTTTGATTAAAGTCTCGAAACTGCTCCTCGACGGTATACTCGGGATACCATCGATAGCCTGTCTCAACCATCACTCGGACCAGCATGGCCGTGTGACCAGGTACATCGAGGCACCGGGTCAGACGAACCACTTGATTATGGGAACGGGTGGCCATCTGAAAGCACGAAATAATGCAAAGGCATTAGAATTTCTAGGAGAATTTGGACAGCATAACGGCTGTAAATGCTCGGAAAAAGATTTGAGACATTCACAATAGTTTGCAAAACCACTCAACAACATCATATCAAGGTTCTGGTTCAACCGACAACAAACTAAAGGTAGTAGAAACTGAACTGAAGCATGGAACCAACAATCCTATAAGCTACTACGGATTAGTAACACGTGAACCTGATAGAGAGAAGAGAGCCTAGTCCTTAACCCACGTAGAATGAGAAGAGAATGACTCAGATCAGAGGGCATAAGCTAAAGGAGTAAAAGCGCCTTACGTTCCCTCCCACAATCAATCCCTCCACATATAACTAAAGCATTTCTAGACTCGACATCGACCAGTTTGGCTTAACGCACCTACAGGCAGTCCGGCTCTGATGCCAACGCTGTCAGGACCCCGACTCTAAGTCACACCGATCTAGCCTGTAACACCTCATATCACTTTGCGGCCTCACGCACGGTACTCCCACGGGTGTCGCCTTACCATGGCCCGGGACCGTTTGCACCTTTTGGATCACGTATATGACAATGTCGCTAGCATCCATATGACAGAGAACCCGGGCCGACATGGCTAGTCATGAACCCAAAGCGGCACTAACGTATGGGGACAGGCATTCATGAATCAACATCGAACGTGTCGGTCAGCAGCGTGTGAATCCGGGCTGTAGCACTGGGCTAACAGGACTCCGGGAACCCGGGCTGCAGCAGGCTAGGCAGGACTCCGGATGTCACCGCGTGACATTTCCCCGAAGGGACAGACACAGGAACGATGTGAAACACATGCCGGCCAGTCAAGTGTCCAGAGCAGTAGTGCTGGGCTAGAAGGATTCCGGTGAACCGGGCTGTAGCGGACTACTATGGCTCATGGAGGCACTAGACTACATTTCCCCATAAGAGAGGCTGCCAAGGATAAACAACTAGATTGTCGGATCCCACACATACCAAGCATTTCAATCATACACACAATATGCTCGATATGTGTAAATACAACATGGCATCACAACAAAACTCTACAACTCAAGTACTTGATTTAAAAGGCTCCGGAGAGCCATACATAACATGTTCATACAGATAGGGGTCACATGACCCGACACTCAAGTCATACAAACATACAAGCACATGCGGAAGCAAACTTGTCTGGGTACAGACACTAGAAAGAAAGAAGGCTTGACGAAGCCTGTCTATCTACGTAGGCCCTTCACAAGCTCAGATCACCACCTGGGTGGCAAGTCACTCGTCAACGTCGAGTTCTACATAGAACCCATCGGAAGGGGCGGTGTTGTTGTCTGAAAACAGTAATTGAAGCAACATGAGTACAAAGGTACTCAACAAGTCTTACAACAGATCCTACTATACATGTACATTATCAAGAAGGTAGTGGAGTTATTGCAGCAAGCCAGCTTTGACTCTTGGCTAAGCTATCCTACGAGACACCACTTGTAAAATAGTTTTCGCACACGAGTCCACTAATCACCATCTCAATACTCCACCGTGGATCCTCCCTCGTCAACCTACAAGAGGGCCATCCGCGGTACTCACACTTATCTTGAGGCTTTTAGTAGTATCCATTTACTTGTCTATGAACTGCATAAGCGACCAAGTAGTCCTTTACCGCGGACGCGGCTATTCGAATAGTTTTATACCCTACAGGGGTGTACTTCGTCACACACGCTCTCACCACTTACCGTCGTTACACGACTTGTACTCGGCAACCTTCACGCGGAAGCCCAACGTGGGTGTCGGCCACAACCTACCTAAACACTCAAGTCTCTAGTCCAGGTTTATCGCCTATTCAGGTTCCATCCATAGGGAGTCCGGCCGAGGTTTCCACATACGGCCCCGAACGATGTGTGCAGGGTTCCCGAGACACCAAATGGGCGACTCGGTACACCGGGCCACGAGCCTACCACATCACAGCCCACCCCTCGGGTCAGCGCTGTCCATGGCCTCCAGCTTACTACAAACAACAGAAACTACGTGCAACTCCTGGACAGAGGACAAGGGTGATTAAGAAGCCGAGGGGGTCCATTGGTTTCGGGCCCAATGCGTGGTAGTAACTGAATCTTAAATCACACATACAGATCTCAGTTCTTAGGGACGGTCTCAATGAAACAACCCACCATGTACTCCTACATGGCCTCTCATCGATACCTTTACCAAATCGTATTCAACACTTCACTCTTATTACCGACACAACCTTTCACTCTAGTTCATCACCCTGATGAGCCAGACCTGACACGACTCTAAGCATAGCAAGCATAGCATGGTAGGAACACAAACATGGCTCAATCAACTCCTACACATGCTAGTGGGTTTCATCTAGTTACTGTGGCAATGACAGGTCATGCAAAGGAAAGTGGGTTCAACTACCGCAACACACAGCAGTTTGAATCGCGTTGTCTTAATGCAGTAAATGAGAGCAGAAGCGAGAATATGGGTTTGTATCGAAATGATCAATGGGTTGCTTGCCTGACGGAGTGGTGGTGGAATACTGCCCTTCAGGTTGATACTCGTGAATATCCTCGGAGGCAGAACCTACCACGAAGAACACATCGAAGCACAATCAACACCAAGCAAAGTGCAACAATATGATGCATGCATGAGGCATGGCAAAATGAATATATTGGGCTAATGCAACTAAGACCAGATGGGTTTGGACCATTTTGAATCAAAGATTCAAATTCCAAGCTCATAAGTGGCCCTTATTAGTGCTTTATCTTGTTCTGCATTAAACAGCAGGTTAGTTTGCTTAAACATGCATGAAACTAGTACAAATGGATAGATTGGATTTTTCTGATCATTTTTCATATATAAATCTTTTCATTCTGAGCTATAGATTATTTTCTATGATTTTTTGAAGTTTGTGATATTTTCTGGAATTTCCTGTATAGGAATAATTCCAGTAATTAAATTGTTTATTACGTCAGCAGTGTGTCATGATGACGTCAGCGGTCAACGGGGCGGTCTAGGTCAAACCTGACGTGTGGGTCCCCTGTGTCAGTGTCACTGTTAGTTAGTTAAACTAATTAGAATTAATTTAATTCTAACTTAGGTTAATTAGCAGGCGGGCCCCACTGTCAGTGACTCTGGGGAGTCAAACCCGTGGTCAAACCATGCTGACTCGCCGGCGTTTAGCCGCCGGCGACGTCCAGACGTGGCGGAGGCTGCGGGATTCCTCCTTCGGCGACCAAAGGGGCGGCGGAGGGCACCTACGCGTAGCTGGGAGCAACCCGCGTCGTTGGTGGTGGAGGTGAAGCTCGGGGTCGCCGGAAATGACGCCGCCGACGAGCTGTGCAGCTGCCGGGGTACGGGTGAGGTCGGACCCGTCGTTGTGGTGCTCTTGGAGGCTCAAGGCCAGGTCCTACGTGGCCTACGTGACGAGGTGAACTCGTTGGGCATGGTGGCGTGCCCGTTGGGTGGCCGGAGCATCGTCGGCGACGAGCTCGGCGGCGGCGCGTGCGGTGCTGCTTGTTGCGGTCGAGGCAGAGGGCGGCAGCAAGAACGAGAGGAAAGGGAAGGGGCAGAAGCTCACGGCAAAGACGATGAGCTAGGCGGCGCTGTCGGGGACGAACTACTGCGGTGGTGATGGCGAAGGGGATCTCCGGCGGTGGGCGGTGAAGGCGAGGTCGGGGCAGTGGCTTTGGGGCAAGCGGGCGCTCGGGGCCCGGCCTGCTCGAAGGAGAAGACGACGGCGGAGCTGCTGGACACGGTCAGGTGACGCAGAGACGGCGGTGGCTACGGCTACGTCGGCGAGGTGGCAGCGGCTGTGTCGGCCATGGTGGAGGGAGGCGAGGGAGAGGCGATGGGGATGAAAGGAAGTGTCCAGGGGCTCGGGGGCGCGACGTGGAGGTCGTCCAGCTCGTCCATGGGCGAAGCGGCAAGCAGGTGGCGCCGTGGTGAGCTCGCGCACGCCGGCGTCACCTCTCTGCCTGCTCTGGCGGGAGGAAGCAGCTGACTGGCGCGGGCCAGCACAGTGCTGGGCCGGCCAGTGGGCCGCCAGGTAAGATTCTCTCCCTCTCTTTATTCTGTTTTGTTTTTCCTATTTTTCTGTAAGTGTAGGGCTTTATTAAAAATACTAAAACGTTTCCAAAAATCCTGCAAATAATTGTGGGCTCTGTTGGGATTATTCCTAACAGCCCTCACTTAAATCCAGAATTATTTGGGCATTTGAATTATTCTATAGCATTTAAATGCCCAAATGCAAATAGATAAAGAATTAATCCAGTGACCTTATATGTCCTAGAAAATTGTGAACCCATTTTGTCAGAGGTCCTAACCCAAGACAAAAAGGGAGGACTTTTTAGAAGGGCATTTCAGGTTCATTGAAAATAATTTTACTAAACCCTAGTTGTTTCCAGAGGGGGTGCTGGGGTTTCTGTCATCCCCATTTCAAGTTTCTGGAAAAAGTAAACTTGATGCAACACTCTAATGCATGAACTAGCTAGGATGTGACATTGAGGTTATGTTGCTGTCCTTTGGTGCCCATCATATGAGCGCGCGCGTGGATCACACCATAGGGTTAGTTGTATGTTGATAGGACTATGTATTGAAGGGCAAGAGGGACAGAAGCTTCTACCTAGCATAGAAATTGATGCATACGGGATTGAAGGGGGACCAATATATCTTAATGCTATTGTTGGGTTTTACCTTAATGAACGTTAGTAGTTGCGGATGCTTGCTAATAGTTCCAATCATAAGTGTATAGTATTCCAAGTCAGGGATGACATGCTAGTAGTGGCCTCTCCCACATAAAGCTTGCTACCGGTCTAGTAAAGTAGTCAATTGCTTAGGGACAATTTCGCAAGTCCTACCACCACTTTTCCACACTCGCTATATTTACTTTATTGTGTTTTTATCTAAACAGCCCCTAGTTTTTATTTACGTACTCTTTATTATCTTGCAAACCTATCCAACAACACCTACAAAGTACTTCTAGTTTGATACTTGTTCTAGGTAAAGCGAACGTCAAGAGTGCGTAGAGTTGTATCGGTGGTCGATAGAACTTGAGGGAATATGTGTTCTACCTTGCTCCTCATTGGGTTCAACACTCTTACTTATCGAAAGAGGCTACAGTTGATCCCCTATACTTGTGGGTTATCACTGACAACGGCACCCAGTTCACGAGCCATGCCTTCATGCAATATGTTCAAGCCCTCGGATGCAAGATCTCATTCGCCTCTGTGGCACACCCCCAGAGCAATGGACAAGCTAAGAGGGCGAACGCTGAAGTGGTTCGTGGACTCAAGACAAGAACTTTCGATACACTGCAGAAGCACGAAAGGCGGTGGATCGAGGAGCTGTCGGTAGTTCTCTGGTCCCTCAGAACGACACCTAATCGAGCTACCGGGCAGACTCCCTTCTCCCTGGTCTACGGGGAAGAAGCAGTTATCCCCAAGGAACTCATTTACAAGTCTCCTCGGGTGCTTGCCTACGATGAAGTAGCGCAAGATCAGCACCGGCGTGACGATGCTGTGCTACTCGAGGAGAACCATCTCCGGGCCGCTACACGTGATGCACGCTATCAGCAAGCCCTGCGTCGCTATCACAGCCAAAGGGTTCGTGCCCGGTTTTTTTAGGAAGGTGACCTTGTCATTAGTCGCGTTCAGTCCGCCAAGGGTACACACAAGTTATCACAGAAGTGGGAAGGCCCTTACCAGGTAGTACTATTCACCAGACCTGGCACAGTCCATCTGGAGACCGGAGATGGCACTCTGCTGCAAAACTCATGGAATATTGAGCATCTCCGAAAGTTCTACCTGTAAGGTGCAGAGGCTGCCGGGCCCTGCCCAGCAGCCACCCATTGTACATGGCCTTGCCGAAGTTGCATGTAACCCCCTGTACAAGCTGGGGCGATGACCCCGTGCGAGAGAAAATAAAGAAGCGCTGTAGGGGGCCCAACTAAGATTGCATGCATGCAGGAGCACACCCAGATCACTGCATAAGCATTTCATGAGCATTTGCATATGCATATAGATAGGATTGCATCCTGCATTCATTCTCATCTACATGAAGTTGCAGGTTCTTGCCGTGAACTTGGCTTCGACAAAGGACGAGAAGATTGCACGACACAATGATCCCCGGCAAGCCAAAATAGATAAGTTTACCTCTTGTCCTTTAGTATTCTATAAAGCTCTGACTTTGCATGAGAAAACCTCACCTCTCTCTTTGAAACTTAGGTGCTCCCATCCATGGCTCGAATGTTGCTTCGGTCAGGATGGTCGCAGTGGCCTTTGGGAAAAAGGAGTTGGCGGGGGGCTGGCCCCTCTGTTTGTTCCCTGGCAGACGTAGCTCTCCGGCAGACAAAGAGGGTGCCGGTAGGATATCCTACCGGGAAAACTCGTTTATTGGTATTAAAGAGGCACTCCACCTCTACATGGACATACACATGCACGGGTTCCCGGCAAGATTCATCTTTTTCATTCATATGCAAATACAAGTACAAGCATTACAGAATACAAAGATGGACTCGAGAGATTACATTATTTGAATTAAAATTTGGCGATTGCCTACAGGTTTAAGATCGAAAAAAGATAAGTGCCCCGTGATCCCCTCTTTTGGTTTTCCCTCCTTCAGGCACTGCGGCGGAAGGAGGAAAAGACGAGAAAAGGAGCACCCAAGCAAGAGTCCACCCCGGTCTCGTCGGGGCCCGTCGTGCATGGCCTGACAAGACCGGGAGTGGCGAGGATGCGAAGGAGGAGTGTGGGGGCGGGGCGTCGCCTTCTGGTCGCCACCTCCAGAGCCAGTAAGAAGCCCCGGATTGAGCACCGGTGGAGTCATCCACCAAAGCTCAGCCGAAAGATTGCTGGAGGCGAGGAGAAGGCGCCAAGAGAACATTCCTCCCCGGCTATCACCCGAAGAGGCTGGTGATGACGATGCCGGGGAGGGAGGGGAAGAGCGGAAAGATGAGGCGGCAGGACGGTCGTCGGAGGCGAAGGCATCCACGCCATGTACTCTGAGCTGGCCCCCTACCACCCGCCTTCTCCATCTTCCCTCGCTTTCTCCTCACCACCGCTGCTCCCGGGAAGCGCCAAGACTCCGGTCCGACGCCTCCAGCAGAGAAACAGCAAGTAGTCGGGGGCAGCCGGGAACTTGAGGCGCGTCGCTCCCCTCCTTGGTGGGCAGGAAGGCACGCCTCTCGTCGACAATGGCCCCAAGACCTTCGGGAGGGGCAATGCTGGGATTACCAACGATCTCCAGCCCCGCCTCCCGGCCGAGCCTAGAAGAGACCAAGAAATTCACCACGCTAAGGACCAGGCTCACTCCCCAAGCATCAGCACCGGCGTAGGGCAACAATTGCCCCAAGCAGGAGCCCGGGCGCTGGCTCTGGGCCCTTCTCTTCGACATCACCAGAGAAAGCAGAGAACCAGAAAAGAAGAAGAGGGGTGCAGAGGTGAATGACTCCACCTTCCTCTGCCCCTCCTTTTATAGGCAAGACGGGGAGGGGGACTGCTCCATCAACGGGCCACCACCGCCCTCCTCCGCCAATTCAAGGCAGGTGGGCCCTCTCCAAGATGCTCATCGCGCCATGCGCCTCCATTACCTACCCCGCGCGTGCATGCATCATACGTGGCTAAGGATAAGAGCATGCTGTGGGAAGGGTAATTTGGCAGTTTCTACCCCGTGCGTTAAAGTCATTCACGGGCCATCACTGCCGTGGCCCCACTACTATTGGCTTTACACCGCGTGTAGAAAAATCGGAAACCACCCCGGAGTCAAGACTAATGAAGCAGCAACGGAAAACTTAAGGGGCCAACCCTTCAGCAGTCCTACCTGTGCACTTATTAGGCCCTACCCCGACGACGCTCCGCAGCGCGTTCGAGGCAGGCCCTGGGGCTTCTGTCGGTGCAATAAACCCCGGGTATGTTGACCAACTATGCACGGTCACAAGATCAAGATTGAATCATCAGCTCAAGCCAGAGATTGAAGAACCAAGAGATTTGAAGAACCAACATGCAGCCCAGAGAGACCAAGAACAAGCCAGGAGAACAAGATATCTACAAGGAAAGGGCCTCCCTTGCCGGGCAGGCGAGCCCAGCAAGGGGCCAGGCCACCACCAGAAGCGAGCGACCAAGACTCCCCAGCAGAGCCTGCCGTGGCTTGCGGGGGCTGAACCACCCCGCCAACCACGCAAGCACGACCCACGTCGTCAATCAGTGCGGTGTCAAGCCGCAAGATGATTAAGTGGCAGCATTCGCCACATGGCAGCCATCTCCTACAGAAGAAACCCACAGATGACACCCGTCCTGCGACGTGTCAAGAGAACAGATGCGGAGCTGGCAAGATAGCCCGGCAGGCCTTGCCGGACAGCCAATGCTGTGACACTAAGCGGTGCATTTAATGCACCCTATCAGCCCACAGAGTTAGGTATGATAGCACTGTTTGCTATCATATCAGTGGATAATGACCACTTTGCCACTGTGGTGACCCCTTAATCTATAAAAGGAGGCCCATGGCACTCGTAGGAGGGGGTTAGAGGGTTGGGAAGTTGACAAACCCAAGCCACCGTACGGGCGTAGTCGCCGTAGCCCTGAGGCAAAACCTTGCCAGGCAAGTGTACTACGCACCACCATGTTCATTCCACCATCAATCCACCAAAGCAGGAGTAGGGTCTTACGCCTCGCGGCGGCCCGAACCTGGGTAAATTGCTTGTGTGCTCTCTATCGTGCTGCCGTGCGCTGATCTGCTCATTATGCAATGCGACGTCCCCCCGCCGAACCAGCAAGGGGCCACCCGGTCCCATAGGTAGTCGCGGATATCCCACGACAATCATCACACTATTATTTACTTACAACTCAAGAATTAAAACTCGGTACTTAGAACAAAAAATGACTCTATGTGAATGCCTCCGGCAGTGTACCGGGATGTGCAATGAATCAAGAGCGATATGTAAAAAATGATGAACGGTGGCTTTGCCACAAATACGATGTCAACTAGATGATCATGCAAAGCAATATGAAAATGATGAAGCGTGTTATAATAAACGGAACAGTGGAAAGTTGCATGGCAATATATCTTGGAATGGTTATGGAAATGCCATAATAGGTAGGTATGGTGGCTGTTTTGAGGAAGGATGTGTGGTGGGTTTATGGTACCGGCGAAAGTTGCGCGGTACAAGAGAGGCTAGCAATGGCGGAAAGGTGAGGGTGCGTATAATCCATGGACTCAACATTAGTCATAAAGAACTCACATACTTATTGCAAAAATCTATTAGTCATCAAAACAAAGTACTACGCGCATGCTCCTTGGGGGATAGATTGGTAAAAAAGACCTTTGCTCATCCCCGACTGCCACTCATATGGAAGACAATCAATAAATAAATCACTCTCCGACTTCATCACATAACGGTTCACCATACGTGCATGCTACGGGACTGCTACCTCTTGAGCACTGCGTTCGTTTTCCCTTGAAGAGGAAAGGGTGATGCAGCAAAGTAGCGTATGTATTTCCCACAGTTTTTGAGAACCAAGGTATCAATCCAGTAGGAGGCTACGCGCGAGTCCCTCGCACCTACACAAAACAAATAAATCCTCGCAACCAACGCGATAAGGGGTTGTCAATCCCTACACGGTCACTTACGAGAGTGAGATCTGATAGATATGATAGGATAATATTTTTGGTATTTTTATGATAAAGATGCAAAGTAAAATAAAAGCAAAGTAAAAAAAGCAAAGGAAATAACTAAGTGTTGGAAGATTAATATGATGAATATAGACCCGGGGGGCATAGGTTTCACTAGTGGCTTCTCTCAAGAGCATAAGTATTTTACGGTGGGTGAACAAATTACTGTTGAGCAATTGACAGAATTGAGCGTAGTTATGAGAATATCTAGGTACGATCATGCATATAGGCATCACGTCCGAGACAAGTAGACCGACTCCTGCCTGCATCCACTACTATTAGTCCACTCATCGACCGCTATCCAGCATGCATCTAGAGTATTAAGTTCATAAAAACAGAGTAACGCCTTAAGCAAGATGACATGATGTAGAGGGATAAATTCATGCAATATGATAAAAAAAAACCATCTTGTTATCCTCGATGGCAACAAAACAATACGTGCCTTGCTGCCCCTACTGTCACTGGGAAAGGACACCGCAAGATTGAACCAAAAGCTAAGCACTTCTCCCATTGCAAGAAAGATCAATCTAGTAGGCCAAACCAAACTGATAATTCGAAGAGACTTGCAAAGATAACCAATCATACATAAAAGAATTCAGAAGATTCAAATATTGTTCATAGATAAACTTGATCATAAACCCACAATTCATCGGTCTCAACAAACACACCACAAAAGAAGATTACATCGAATAGATCTCCACGAGAGAGGGGGAGAACATTGTATTGAGATCCAAAAAGAGAGAAGAAGCCATCTAGCTAATAACTATGGACCGAAGGTCTGAGGTAAACTACTCACACTTCATCGGAGGGGCTATGGTGTTGATGTAGAAGCCCTCTGTGATGGATGCCCCTTCCGGCGGACCTCCGGAACAGGCCCCAAGATGGGATCTCGTGGGTACAGAAGGTTGCGGCGGTGGAATTAGGTTTTTGGCTCCGTATCTGATCGTTTGGGGGTACGTAGGTATATATAGGAGGAAGGAGTATGTCGGTGGAGCAATAGGGGGCCCACGAGGGTGGAGGGCGCGCCCTGGGGGGGTAGGCGCGTCCCCTACCTCGTGGCCTCCTCCTTTGTTTCTTGACGTAGAGTCCAAGTCTCCTGGATCTTGTTCGTTCCAAAAATCACGTTCCCGAAGGTTTCATTTCCGTTTGGACTCCGTTTGATATTCTTTTTCTGCGAAACTCTGAAATAGGCAAAAAATAGCAATTCTGGGCTGGGCCTCCAATTAATAGGTTAGTCCCAAAAATAATATAAAAGTGAATAATAAAGCCCAATAATGTCCAAAACAGAAGATAATATAGCATGGAGCAATGAAAAATTATAGATACGTTGGAGACGTATCAAGCATCCCCAAGCTTAATTCCTGCTCGTCCTCGAGTAGGTAAATGATAAAAACAGAATTTTTTATGCGGAGTGCTACTTGGCATAATTTCAATGTAATTCTTTTCATTATGGCATGTATGTTCAGATTTGATATGATTCAAGATAAACGTTTAATGTTGACATAAAAACAATAATATTTCAAGCATACTAACTAAGCAATTATGTCTTATCAAAATAACATAGCCAAAGCAAGTTATCCCTACAAAATCATATAGTCTGGCTATGCTCCATCTTCCCCACACAAAATATTCATATCATGTACGACCCCGGTTTTAGCCAAGCAATTGGTTCATACTTTTAACGCGCTTTAGCCTTTTCAACTCTTACGCAATACATGAGCGCAAGCCATGGATATAGCACTATGGTGGAATAAGGTATAATGGTAGGGGTTATGTGGGAAGACAAAAAAGGAGAAAGTCTCACATCAACGAGGCTAATCAACGGGCTATGGAGATGCCCATCGATTGATGTTAATGCGAGGAGTAGGGATTGCCATGCAACGGATGCACTAGAGCTATAAGTGTATGAAAGCTCAAAAAGAAACTAAGTGGGTGTGCATCCAACTTGCTTGCTCACGAAGACCTCGGGCATTTGAGGAAGCCCATCATTGGAATATACAAGCCAAGTTCTATAATGAAATTTCCCACTAGTATATGAAAGTGACAAAATGAGAGACTCTCTATCATGAAGATCACGGTGCTACTTTGAAGCACAAGTGTGGTAGAAGGATAGTAACATTGTCCCTTCTCTCTTTTTCTCTCATTTTTTTTATTTGGGCCTTTTTTTTACGGCCTCTTTTTTATTTATTTAGTCCGGAGTCTCATCCCGACTTGTGGGGGAATCATAGTCTCCATCATCCTTTCCTCACTTGGGACAATGCTCTAATAATGATGATCATCACACTTTTATTTACTTACAACTCATGAATTACAACTCAATACTTAGAACAAAATATGACTCTATATGAATGCCTCCGGCGGTGTACCGGGATATGCAATGAATCAAGAGTGACATATATGAAAGAATTATGAATGGTGGCTTTGCCACAAATACGATGTCAACTACATGATCATGCAAAGCAATATGACAATGATGGAGCATGTCATGATAAATGAAACGGTGGAAAGTTGCATGGCAATATATCTCGGAATGGCTATGGAAATGCCATGATAGGTAGGTATGGTGGCTGTTTTGAGGAAGATATAAGGAGGTTTATGTGTGACAGAGTGTATCATATCACGGGGTTTGGATGCACCGGCGAAGTTTGCACCAACTCTCAAGGTGAGAAAGGGCAATGTGCGGTACCGAAGAGGCTAGAAAATTGCGGAAAGGTAAGTGTGCGTATAATCCATGGACTCACAATAGTCATAAAGAACTCATATACTTATTGCAAAAATTTATTAGCCCTCGAAGCAAAGTACTACTACGCATGCTCCTAGGGGAAGGGTTGGTAGGAGTTAACCATCGCGCGATCCCGACCGCCACACAAAGGAAGACAATCAACAAATACTTCATGCTCCGACTTCGTTACATAACGGTTCACCATACGTGCATGCTACGGGAATCACAAACTCCAACACATGTATTTTTCAATTCCACAATTACTCAACTAGCACAACTATGATATTACCACCTTTATATCTCAAAACAATTATCAAGCATCAAATTTTCTCATGATATTAATTAAAGCAAATTGCCATGCTATTTTAAGACTCTCAAAATAATCTAAGTGAAGCATGAGAGATCAATAGTTTCTATAAAACAAATCCACCACCGTGCTCTAAAAGATATAAGTGAAGCACTAGTGCAAAACTATATAGCTCAAAAGATATAAGTGAAGCACATAGAGTATTCTAATAATTTCCAATCATGTGTGTCTCTCTCAAAAGGTGTGTACAGCAAGGATGATTGTGGTAAACTAAAAATAAAGACTCAAATAATACAAGACGCTCCAAGCAAAACACATATCATGTGGTGAATAAAAATATAGCTCCAAGTAAAGTTACCGATGGAAGTAGACGAAAGAGGGGATGCCTTCCGGGGCATCCCCAAGCTTTGGCTTTATGGTGTCCTTAGATTATCTTGGGGGTGCCATGGGCATCCCCAAGCTTAGGCTCTTGCCACTCCTTGTTCCATAATCCATCAAATCTTTCACCCAAAACTTGAAAACTTCACAACACAAAACTTAGCAGAAAATCTCGTGAGCTCCGTTAGCGAAAGAAAACAAAAGACCACTTCAAGGTACTGTAATGAACTCATTCTTTATTTATATTGGTGTTAAACCTACTGTATTCCAACTTCTCTATGGTTTATAAACTTTTTACTAGCCATAGATTCATCAAAATAAGCAAACAACACACGAAAAACAGAATCTGTCAAAAACAGAACAGTCTGTAGTAATCTGTAACTAACGCAAACTTCTGGAACTCCAAAAAATCAGCCAAAATAGGACGACCTAGGAAATTTGTTTATTGATCAGCAGCAATTGGAATCAATATTTTATCACGTTCTGGTGATTTTTAACAATTATTTTCGTGAACAGAAAGTTTCTGGAAATTTCTGCAAGATCAAATAACTATCATCCAAGAAGATCCTATAGGTTTAACTTGGCACAAACACTAATTAAAACATAAAAACACATCTAACCAGAGGCTAGAACAAATATTTATTCCTAAACAGAAGCAAAAAGCAAAAAACTAAAAATAAAATTGGGTTGCCTCCCAACAAGCGCTATCGTTTAACGCCCCTAGCTAGGCATAAAAGCAAGGATAGATCTAGGTATTGCCATCTTTGGTAGGCAATCCATAAGTGGCTCTCATGATAGATTCATATGGTAATTTTATTTTCTTCCTAGGGAAGTGTTCCATGCCTTTCTTTAATGGAAATTGGAATCTAATATTCCCTTCCTTCATATCAATAATTGCACCAATCGTTCTAAGGAAAGGTCTACCAAGAATAATAGGACATGAAGGATTGCAATCTATATCAAGAACGATAAAATCTACGGGCACATAGTTCCTATTTGCAACAATAAGAACATCATTAATTCTTCCCATAGGTTTCTTAATAGTGGAATCCGCAAGGTGCAAGTTTAGAGAGCAATCATCAAAATCACGGAAACCTAGCAAATCGCACAAAGTTTTGGGAATAGTGGAAACACTAGCACCCAAATCACATAAAGCATAGAACTCATGATCCTTAATCTTAATTTTAATAGTAGGTTCCCACTCATCATAAAGTTTTCTAGGGATAGAAACTTCCAACTCAAGCTTTTCTTCATAAGATTGCATCAAAGCATCAACGATATGTTTGGTAAAGGCTTTATTTTGACTATAAGCATGAGGAGAATTTAGCACGGATTGCAACAAGGAAATACAATCTATCAAAGAGCAATTATCATAATTAAATTCCTTGAAATCCAAAATAGTGGGTTTATTAATATCTAGGGTTTTGATTTCTTCAATCCCACTTTTATCAAATTTAGCATCAAGATCTAAAAACTCCGAATTTTTGGAACGCCTTCTAGGTAAAGGTGGATCATATTCAGTCCCATCATTATCAAGATTCATATTGCAAAACAAAGATTTAATAGGGGACACATCAATAACTTTTAGATCTTCATCTTTATTTTCATAGAAATTTGAAGAACATGCTTTCATAGAGCAATCTTTCTTAGCACGCATCCTATCGATTCTTTCTTTGCACTCATCAATGGAAATTCTCATGGCTTTGAGAGACTCATTGATATCATGCTTAGGAGGAATAGATCTAAGTTTTAAAGAATCAACATCAAGAGAAATTCTATCAACGTTCCTAGCCAATTCATCAACTTTAAGCAATTTCTCTTCAAGCAAAGCATTGAAATTCTTTTGTGAATTCATAAACTCTTTAACACTAGTCTCAAATTCAGAGGGCATCTTATTAAAATTTCCATAAGAGTTATTGTAGGAATTACCATAATTATTAGAGGAATTGCTAGGATAAAGCCTAGGATTAAAGTTTCCTCTATACGCGTTGTTACCAAAATTAATCCTACCAACAAAATTCACATCCATAGATTCATTATTATTCTCAATCAAAGTAGACAAAGGCATATCATTAGGATCAGAAGAAACACTCTTAGTAGCAAATAATTTCATAAGTTCATCCATCTTTCCACTCAAAACATTGATTTCTTCTATCGCATGCACTTTTTTATTAGTAGATCTTTCAGTGTGCCACTGAGAATAATTAACCATAATATTATCTAGGAGTTTAGTAGCTTCTCCTAAAGTGATTTCCATAAAAGTGCCTCCCGCGGCCGAATCTAAATGATTTCTAGAAGCAAAATTCAATCCGGCATAAAAAAATTGTATAATCATCCACAAATTCAAACCATGAGTAGGGCAATTACGTATCATCAATTTCATCCTCTCGCAAGCTTCATGATCAAGTTGCTTAAAAATCATAATATCGTTTCTAAGAGAGATGATCTTAGCGGGAGGAAAATACTTAGAGATAAAAGCATCTTTGCACTTATTCCAAGAATCAATACTATTTTTAGGCAAAGACGAAAACCAAGCTTTAGCACGATCTCTAAGCGAAAAAGGAAATAGCTTCAATTTAACAATATCATTGTCAACATGTTTGTTCTTTTGCATATCACATAAATCAACGAAGCTATTTAGATGAGTAGCGGCATCTTCACTAGGAAGGCCGGCGAATTGATCTTTCATGACAAGATTCAACAAAGCAGCATTGATTTCACAAGATTCAGTATCGGTAAGAGGAGCAATTGGAGTGCTTAGGAAATCATTATTGTTGGTATTGGTAAAGTCACATAATTTGGTATTATCTTGAGCCATCATGACAAACAAGCAATCCAACACACGAGCAAACAAAAAGCGAAAAGGCGAAAAAAGAGAGGGCGAATAAAACGGCAAGGGTTAAGTGGAGAGAGGAAAACGACAGGCAAATGGCAAATAATGTAATGCGGGAGATAAGGGTTTGTGATGGGTACTTGGTATGTTGACTTTTGCATAGACCTCCCCGGCAATGGCGCCAGAAATCCTTCTTGCTACCTCTTAAGCACTGCGTTGGTTTTCCCTTGAAGAGGAAAGGGTGATGCAGCAAAGTAGCGTAAGTATTTCCCTCAGTTTTTGAGAACCAAGGTATCAATCCAGTAGGAGGCTACGCGCGAGTCCCTCGCACCTACACAAAACAAATAAATCCTCGCAACCAACGCGATAAGGGGTTGTCAATCCCTACACGGTCACTTACGAGAGATAGATATGATAGGATAATATTTTTGGTATTTTATGATAAAGATGCAAAGTAAAATAAAATCAAAGTAAAAAAAGCAAAGGAAATAACTAAGTGTTGGAAGATTAATATCATGAAGATAGACCCGGGGGCCATAGGTTTCACTAGTGGCTTCTCTCAAGAGCATAAGTATTTTGCGGTGGGTGAACAAATTACTGTTGAGTAATTGACAGAATTGAGCATGGTTATGAGAATATCTAGGTATGATCATGCATATAGGCATCACGTCCGAGACAACTAGACCGACTCCTGCCTGCATCTACTACTATTACTCCACTCATCGACCGCTATCCAGCATGCATCTAGAGTATTAAGTTCATAAAAACAGAGTAGCGCCTTAAGCAACATGACATGATGTAGAGGGATAAATTCATGCAATATGATAAAAAAAAACCCATCTTATTATCCTCGATGGCAACAATACAATACGTGCCTTGCTGCCCCTACTGTCACTGGGAAAGGACACCGCAAGATTGAACCCAAAGCTAAGCACTTCTCCCATTGCAAGAAAGATCAATCTAGTAGGCCAAACCAAACTGATAATTCGAAGAGACTTGCAAAGATAACCAATCATACATAAAAGAATTCATAAGATTCAAATATTGTTCATAGATAAACTTGATCATAAACCCACAATTCATCGGTCTCAACAAACACACCGCGAAAGAAGATTACATCGAATAGATCTCCACGAGAGAGGGGGAGAACATTGTATTGAGATCCAAAAAGAGAGAAGAAGCCATCTAGCTAATAACTATGGACCCGAAGGTCTGAGGTAAACTACTCACACTTCATCGGAGGGGCTATGGTGTTGATGTAGAAGCCCTCCGCGATCGATGCCCCTTCCGGCGGAGCTCCGGAACAGGCCCCAAGATGGGATCTCGTGGGTACAGAAGGTTGCGGCGGTGGAATTAGATTTTTGGCTCCGTATCTGATCGTTTGGTGGTACGTAGGTATATATAGGAGGAAGGAGTACGTCGGTGGAGCAACAGGGGGCCCACGAGGCTGGAGGGCACGCCGTGGGGGGTAGGCGCGCCCCCTACCTCGTGGCCTCCTCCTTTGTTTCTTGACGTAGGGTCCAAGTCTCCTGGATCTTGTTCATTCCAAAAATCACGTTCCCGAAGGATTCATTCCGTCTGGACTCCGTTTGATTTTTTTCTGCGAAACTCTGAAATAGGCAAAAACAGCAATTCTGGGCTGGGCCTCCGGTTAATAGGTTAGTCCCAAAAATAATATAAAAGTGAATAATAAATCCCAATAATGTCCAAAACAGAAGATAATATAGCATGGAGCAATCAAAAATTATAGATACGTTGGAGACGTATCAGGGACTCACAAACTTGAACACAAGTATTTCTCAAATTCACAACTACTTACTAGCATGACTCTAATATCACCATCCTCATGTCTCAAAACAATCATAAAGAATCGAACTTCTCATAGTATTCAATGCACTATATATGAAAGTTTTTATTATATCCCTCTTGGATGCCTATTGATGTCGCTTGAAGCTACGTCGGTATTTCCCCAAAGAGGAAGGGATGATGCAGCACATCGGCGGTAGGTATTTCCCTCAAATATGAAACCAAGGTTATCGAACCAGTAGGAGAACCAAGCAACACAACGTAAACACCCCTGCACACAAATAACAACACCTCGCAACCCGACGTGTTAAAGGGGTTGTCAATCCCTTTCGGGTACGGCGCCTCAAATGGTGCGTGGACGGGAAATAGATTGTAGTAGATTGAATAAATAGATCACAAATAAAATAAAATGCAGCAAGGTATTTTTGTATTTTTGGTTTAATAGATCTGAAAATAAATGTAAAATAAAAGTAGACCGCAAAGGCAAATATATGAGAAAGAGACCCCGGGGCCGTAGATTTCACTAATGGCTTCTCTCGAGAAAGATAGTGCGTAAAAACGGTCTACCGCAAATAATTGGACAAGATGGATTGCAATTAGTATCAAGAACAATAAAATCTATGGGCACATAATTCCTATTTGCAAGAATAAGAACATCATTAATTCTTACCATAGGCTTTTTAATAGTAGAATCCGCCAAGTGCAAATTCAAAGAACATTCTTCAAGATTGGTAAGACCAAGCACATCACATAAAGATTTCGGAATTGTGGAAACACTAGCAGCCAAGTCACACAAAGCAAAACACTCATAATTTTTAATCTTGACTTTGATAGTAGGTTCCCATTCATCATGCAATTTTCTAGGAATTGAAACTTCTAATTCCAATTTTTCTTCCAAAGCTTTCATCATAGCATCAACAATATGTTTAGTAAAATCTTTATTTTATTCATAAGCATGAGGTGAATTCAACATGGATTGCAACAAAGAAATACAATCAATCAAAGAGAAACTATCATAATTAAAGTCTTTGTAATCCAAAAGAGTGGGAACATCACTAGTTAAAGTTTTGACCTCTCCAAACCCACTTTTATCAATTTTCTCAACAAGATTTTCACCCTCCGAATCATTGGGACGACTTCTACCTAAAGTTGACTCTTCTCCATTCCCTTTTTCATCAATCTTAACTTTACTAAACAAAGAATCAATAAAAGAAACACCAATCACTTTAAGATCTTCATCACTTTTATGAAAGTAATCACTAGAGAATGCTTTTTCTAAAAATTCTCTTTTAGCTCTAAGCATAGCGGTTATTTTCTTACTTTAATCCATAGAAACATAAAGATCTTTAATTGGTTCATCAACCTTAGGCACAAAAAATTTCATCTTGAGATTTTCCACATCATGAGCAATTCTATCAACACCTCTAGACAAATCATCAATCTTACTCAACTTTTCTTCTATGGAGGTGTTGAAAACTTTTTGCTTGTCGATAAATTCTTTAATATTATTCTCAATATCAGAGGTATTCCTATTATTATAAGATTGATTTCCATAGGAATTACCATAATTATTAGAGGAATTACTAGGAAAAGGCCTAGGATTAAAATTACCTCTATAAGCATTGTTATTGAAATTATTTCGAGAGATAAAATTCACATCTATGGCATCACTATTTTGCTCAATCAAAGTAGACAAAGGCATATCATTAAAATCAATAGGAGCACTTTTACTAGCAACCAATTTCATAAGTGCATCAACTTTTTCACTCAAAGAAGAAATTTCTTCAACCGAATTAACTTTTTTACTAGTAGGAGCTCTTTCGGTATGCCATTGTGAATAATTTGCCATGATATTATCAAGCAATTTGGTGGCTTCACCCAAAGTAATTTCCATAAAAGTACCACCCGCGGCAGAATCTAAAAGATTACGAGAAACAAAATTCAGCCCCGCATAATTTTTTGCATGATCATCCAAAGATTTAACCCATGAGTTGGGAAATTCCTTAGCATCATTTTCATCCTTTCCCAAGATTGTGCAACATGCTCATGATCAAGGTGCTTGAAATTCATGATCTGGGTTCTAAGGGAAATAATTTTTGTGGGCAAAAAATACATAGTGATAAAAGCATCTTTGCACTTACTCCAAGAATGATACTATTGCGAGGAAAAGAAGAGAACCAAATTTTTGCAGAATCACGCAAAGAAAACAGAAATGATTTCATCTTGACCACATCATTGTCAACATCTTTTTTCTTTTGCATATCGCATAATTCCACGAAGGTATTAAGATGGGACACGGCATCCTCATTAGGAGTACCGGAAAATTGATCTTTCATAACAAGATTCAGCAAAGCAGTATTAATATCACAAGACTTCGCACTAGTGGCGGGAGGAGCAATCGGAGTGCCAATAAAATCATTTTTGTTGGTATTTGTGAAGTCACATAACTTTGTGTTCTCTTGAGTCATGATGACTACACAACAAGATTGCACTCAAAAACAGATCCGGCAAGAAAACGGCGAACGGAAAAAGAGAGGCGAATAAAATGACAAATTTTTGTGAAGTGGGGGAGAGGAAAACGAGAGGAAAATGGCAAATAATTCAAATTGCGAGGAGATGAGATTTGTGATTAGGAACCTGGTATATGTTGAAGATCCTCCCCGGCAACGGCGCCAGAAATACCTTTTGATGTCGCTTGAAGCTACATCGGTATTTCCCCAAAGAGGAAGGGATGATGCAGCACAGCAGCGGTAGGTATTTCCCTCAGATATGAAACCAAGGTTATCGAACCAGTAGGAGAACCAAACAACACAACGTAAATAGCCCCTGCACACAAATAACAACACCTCGCAACCTGTCGTGTTAAAGGGGTTGTCAATCACTTTCGGGTACGACGCCTCAAACGGTGCGTGGACGGGAAATAGATTGTAGTAGATTGAATAAATAGATCGCAAATAAAATAAAACACAGCAAGGTATTTTTGTATTTTTGGTTTAATAGACCTGAAAATAAATGCAAAAGAAAAGTAGACCGCAAAGGCAAATATATGAGAAAGAGACCCGGGGGTCGTAGATTTCACTAGTGACTTCTCTCGAGAAAGATAGCAAATGGTGGGTAAACAAATTACTGTTGGGAAATTGATAGAACTTCAAATAATCATGAAGATATCCAGGCGATGATCATTATATAGGCATCACGTCCAAGATTAGTAGACCGACTCCTGCCTCCATCTACTACTATTACTCCACACATCGACAGCTATCCAGCATGCATCTAGTGTATTAAGTTCATGGAAAAACGGAGTAATGCAATAAGAACGATGACATGATGTAGACAAGATCTACCTATGTAGAGATAGACCCCATCATTTTATGCTTAGTAGCAACGATACATACGTGTCGGTTCCCCTTCTGTCACTGGGATCAAGCACCGTTAGATCGAACCCACTACAAAGCACCTCTTCCAATTGCAAGATAAATAGATCAAGTTGGCCAATCAAAACCCAAATATCGGAGAAGAAATACGAGGCTATAAGAGATCATGCATATAAGAGATCAAAGAAACTCAAATAACTTTCATGGATATAAAAAGATATAACTGATCATAAACTCAAAGTTCATCAGATCCCAACAAACACATCACAAAAAGAGTTACATCATATGGATCTCCAAGAGACCATTGTATTGAGAATTTAGCGAGAGAGAGGAAGCCATCTAGCTACTAACTACGGACCCGCAGGTCTACAAAGAACTACTCACGCATCATCGGAGAGGCACCAATGGAGGTGGTGAACCCCATCCGAGATGGTGTCCAGATTGGATCTGGTGGTTCTGGACCCTGCGATGGCTGGATGAATATTCCGTCGACTCCCCTAGGGTTTTGGGAATATTGGGGTATTTATAGAGTAAAGAGGCGGTCCGGGGGCACCCGAGGTGGGCACAACGCACCAGGGCACACCTGGGCCTCCTGGCGTGCCCTGGTGGGTTGTGTCCTCCTCGGGACACCCTCCAGGCGCAACCACGGCCCATTATGTTCCTTCTGGTCCAAAAAAATCTCCATAAAGTTTTGTTGCATTTGGACTCCGTCTGATATTGATTTCCTGCGATGTAAAAAACATGCAGAAAACAGCAACTAGCACTTGGCACTATGTCAATAGGTTAGTACCAAAAATGATATAAAATGACTATAAAATGATTATAAAACATCCATGATTGATAATATAACAGCATGGAACAATCAAAAATTATAGATATGTTGGAGACGTATCACCTATCATATTAGGACTAATTTTATAACCAAAGCAAATTACCATGTTGTTTAGAAACTCTCAAAATAATATAAGTTAAGTACGAGAGTTCATCAATTTCTATAAAATAAAGCCACCGCCATGTTCTAAAAAGATATAAGTGAAGCACTAGAGCAAATTTTGCCTAGCTCAAAAGATATAAGTGAAGCACATAGAGCATTCTAATAAATCACGATTCATGTGTGTCTCTCTCAAAAGGTGTGTACAACAAGGATTATTGTGGCAAACTAAAAAGCAAAGACTCAAATCATACAAGACGCTCCAAGCAAAACACATATCATGTGGTGAATAAAAATATAGCATCAAGTAAAGTTACCGATAGACGAAGACGAAAGAGGGGATGCCTTCCCAGGGCATCCCCAAGCTTAGGCTTTTTGACATCCTTGAATATTACCTTGGGGTGCCTTGGGCATCCCCAAGCTTAGGCTCTTGCCACTCATTATTCCATAGTCCATCAAATCCTTACCCAAAACTTGAAAACTTCACATCACAAAACTCCAACAGAAAATCTCGTAAGCTCCGTTAGTATAAGAAAACAAATCACCACTTTAGGTACTATTGTGAACTCGTTATTTATTTATATTGGTGTAATATCAACTGTATTCCAACTTTTCCATGGTTCATACCCCCGATACTAGCCATAGATGCATCAAAATAAGCAAACAACACGCGAAAACAGAACATGTCAAAAACAGAACAGTCTGTAGAAATATGGGTAGTTCGAATAGTTCTGTAACTCAAACAATTCTCAGAAAATAGGACGTCCTAGATAATTTGTTTATTAATCTTCTGCAAAAATAATCAACTAAAAATCACTCTCCAGCTACAAATAAGAATTGTTTTCGTGAGCGCAAAGTTTCTGTTTTTCAGCAAGATCAACTAACATCGTAGGCTATCCCATAGGTCTTACTTGGCACAAACACTAATTAAAACACAAAACCACATCTAACCAGAGGCTATATGATTTATTCAAAGCAAAACAGGACTTAAAAAGCAAGAACAAAAATAAAATTGGGTTGCCTCCCAACAAGCGCTATTGTTTAACGCCTTTTTAGCTAGGCAATGAGATTTCAATGATGCTCACATGAAAGAAAAGAATTGAAGCACAAAGAGAGCATCATAAAACATGTGACAAACACACTTAAGTATAACATACTTCCTATGCATAGGTATTTTATAAGCAAACAAACTATCAAGGCAAGCAAAAACTAGCATATGCAAGGAAGAAGAAAGAGACGATAGCAATCTCAACACGAAGAGAGGTGATTTAGTAACATGAAAATTTCTACAACCATATTTTCCTCTCTCATAATAATTACATGTAGGATCATAAGAAAATTCAACAATATAGCTATCACATAACATATTCTCAACACGATCCACATGTATGCGAAGTTGATACTCTTCCAAAATAGTGGGATTAACACTAGCTAAGGTCATGACCTCTCCAAACCCACTTTTATCAAAAAATTCATAAGATTGAACATTCTCCAAATATGTGGGATCTAAAGTTGACACTCTTCCAAACCCACTTTAAATATTATTGCAAACACTAGTATCAATCTCATATTCATCATGGGGCTTAAATAAATTTTCAAGATCATAAGAAGAATCACCCCAATCATGATCATTGCAACAAGTAGTGGACATAGCAAAACTAGCATCCCAAGCTTAGGCTTTTGCATATTATTAGCTGATACGTCTCCAACGCATCTATAATTTTTGATTGTTCCATGCTATTATATTATCTTTTTTGGATGTTTAATGGGCTTTAATATACCTTTTTATATTATTTTTGGGACTGACTTATTAACCGGCGGCCCAGTGCAAATTGTTGTTTTTTTTTGCAAATTTCAGTGTTTCGCAGAAAAGGAATATCAAATGGAGTCCAAACGGAATGAAACCTTCGCGAGGATCGTTTTTGGAACAAACGCAATCCAGGAGACTTGGAGTGGACGTCAACGAAGCAACGAAGCGGCCACGAGGTAGGAGGGCGCGTCCCCCACCCTCGTGGCCACACCGACCTACTTCCTTTGCCTATATATACTCTTATACCCTGAAAACATCCAGGAGCACCACGAAACCCTATTTCCACCGCCGCAACCTTCTGTACCCATGAGACCCCATCTTGGGGCCTTTTCCGGCACTCCGCCGGAGGGGGAATCGATCACGGAGGGCTTCTACATCAACACCATAGCCTCTCCGATGATGTGTGAGTAGTTTACCACAGACCTTCAAGTCCATAGTTATTATCTAGATGGCTTCTTCTCTCTCTTTGGATCTCAATACAAAGTTCTCCTCGATTCTCTTGGAGATCTATTTGATGTAATACTTTTTGCGGTGTGTTTGTGGAGATCCGATGAATTGTGGGTTTATGATCAAGATTATCTATGAACAATATTTGATTCTTCTCTGAATTCTTTTATGCATGATTTAATATCTTTGCAAGTCTCTTCGAATTATCGGTTTAGTTTGGCCTACTAGATTGATCTTTCTTGCAATGGGAGAAGTGCTTAGCTTTGGGTTCAATCTTGCGGTGTCCTTTTGCAGTGACAGTAGGGGCAGCAAGGCACGTATTGTATTGTTGCCATCGAGGATAATAAGATGGGGTTTTTATCATATTGCATGAATTTATCCCTCTACATCATGTCATGTTGCTTAAGGCGTTACTCTGTTTTTATGAACTTAATACTCTAGATGCATGCTGAATAGCGGTTGATGAGTGGAGTAATAGTAGTAGATGCAGGCAGGAGTCGGTCTAGTTGTCTCGGACGTGATGCCTATATGCATGATCATACCTAGATATTCTCATAACTATGCTCAATTCTGTCAATTACTCAACAGTAATTTGTTCACCCACCGCAAAATACTTATGCTCTTGAGAGAAGCCACTAGTGAAACCTATGGCCCCCGGGTCTATCTTCATCGCAAACCTGTACCTGCAACTGGTGTTGTAGTAATCTGTGAGCCACGAGGACTCAGCAATCCCATTACCATGGCTATCAAGACTATCAAAGCTTAATGGGAAAGGAATGGATAAGGTGGTGAGGTTGCAGCAGCGTCTAAGCAATGCATGGTGGCTAACTTATGCAAATGAGAGCGAGAAGAGAAGCAAAGGAACGGTCGTGAAACTAGCAATGATCAAGAAGTGATCCTGAACTCCTACTTACGCCAAACAAAACACAGAAACCGTGTTCACTTCCCGGACTCCGCCGAGAAGAGACCATCACGGCTACACACGCGGTTGATGCGTTTTAATTAAGGTCAAGTGTCAAGTTCTCTACAACCGGATATTAACTAATTCCCATCTGCCACATAACCGCGGGCACGGCTTTCGAAAGATAATACCCTGCAGGGGTGTCCCAACTTAGCCCATCACAAGCTCTCACGGTCAACGAAGGATATTCCTTCTCCCGGGAAGACCCGATCAGTCTCGGAATCCTGGTTACAAGACATTTCGATGATGGTAAAACAAAACCAGCAAAGCCGCCCGAATGTGCCGACAAATCCCGATAGGAGCTGCACATATCTCGTTCTCGGGGCACACCGGATTGTCCAAGCTTCCGGTAGGCCAGACCAGAGTTGCCCCTGGTGGCCACCGGCGACTGACAGGTTGGACCAACACTCGAAGGAGCACTGGCCCGGGGGGTAAATAAAGATGACCCTCGAGAGCGCGACTCCCAAGGGAAAAAGGCCAGGTGAGGCAAATGTAAAACCAAGGTTGGGCCTTGCTGGAAGAGTTTTATTCAAAGCGAACTGTCAAGGGGTCCCATAAATCACCCAACCGCGTGAGGGACGCAAAATCAAGGAACATAACACCGGTATGACGGAAACTAGGGTGGCAAGAGTGGAACAAAACACCAGGCATAAGGCCGAGCCTTCCACCCTTTACCAAGTATATAGATGCATTAATAATATAAGAGATATTGTGATATCCCAACATAAACATAATCCAACATGGAGCAATCTTCATCTTCACCTGCAACTAACAACGCTATAAGAGGGGCTGAGCATAGCGGTAACATAGCCAAACAACGGTTTGCTAGGAAGGGTGACAAAGGTTACGGGTTCATGTCAATTTGGGAGGCTTGAAAAGCAAGTGATAGGTAGCGCAGGATAGCGATAGAATGAAGCAACTAGCATAGCAATGATATTAATGAGAGGCAGGGTGACGGTCATCTTGCCTGAAATCCCGCTAGGAAGAAGAACGAGTCCATGAAGAAGATGAAGCCACGAAGACGAACGAATCCTCACGATCGCAATGACACGGGAACTATCGAGAAGAAGCGCACAACAAGGTAAACACACCACCCATGAACAAGGCATGATGCTCAAACAAGAATGATGCATGACAAGGCTATATGAAGCTACACACGGCAAGAGATGATGCATACAAGATCAACACATCACAGCAAGTTTAAATGAGGCCGGATACAACATATGACAAATCCGGTAAGTCCTCATATGCAAATTTCGAAATTGGTCCAGAACTGAATACACCTTATGTTCAAGTTTTTAAACAGCAAGTTAAGATGCACCAAGATGATCTACACGAAATTCTAGTAAAGTTACATATAAAGTTCATTAGATTCGGAGCTACGGCCTAGAAGATATGAGCAAAACAAGGTAAACATGGCATTGATGCAAAATGCATACAAACATCAAGCAACCACCTCAAAACAAGGATGCAACATGATAATATGAAACTACATGCAAATCTAAGCAAGTTTAAAATGGAGCATGCTCAAAACGGAGCTACGGTGCAACACATACACTCCAAACAAGACATAGCAACAATCTGTCCAAAACAGCAACTAGGCATATTGCAAGCATTACAGCAATATGCTACAGCAGCTGAACATGAAAACAAAAGGCATGGACATGATGTACAGGTAAAGTACAACAAAACATGAACACTGAGCTATCTCCAGAAATCACTAGACCAAGCACAAAAGGACATGGCAAAATTGCAAATAATAACAGATTCACAGACTTGGCAGAAATACTGGACATGGCAGAAATAACATCAGGTTGCAATGTTCAGAGCAAGCAAACAACATGCTACAGGAACTTATCATGGCAAAACAAGGCATGGCATGAATCTAATCAAAGAATATAACAAATGTCCCTTACTGAACATGAGCCAAAAAGGCACAGAAGATATGATGTCAACCATGCAAATATAGCAAGTTTCGTTAACAGGTTTCAGACTTGGCAGAAAACAGAGCATGGCAGAAACAGACATTATGAGGGCATCTTTGTGAGCTTGATGCAGTCATCACAAAGCAATGCATGACAAAACAAGCATACCTACAGCAAGATGACATCTTTATGAAGCTATCCATGGCAAGATCAAATACATAGCATGAAAGTATCAACTACAACAAGCTTGGCAAAATTGAATCACACGTAAACAATCTGCCAGGAACATTTTATAGCAAAAGTAGAGCAAGATTGAGTCATGCTATGACACTCCATAATTGCAAACAAGGGCATGGATGGATTAATTACAATCATATCTACAAAACATCCTTACTGAACATCTCCAAAATAAGTATGGATCTCTCTGTAGCTACATGGATACATAGCAACAAAATAACAGCAGTCACAGACACTAAAATTACTAAGTCTCTGAAATCAGAAACATCACGAAGCCTAGTTTGCATGCTTGTGCTAGTCACCACAGAGATCACAAAAATACATGGCATACACCTCTGTAAAGATGGAATGGCATACATCAAAACACATGTAGAGCTCCTACTCATAAGATGCACAGATTAAATGCAACAAAAATAACAAATCTACAAGTTCTGATAAGTAACAGCAGATAACAGCAACTAGCACTCTTGCAACGATGATTTGGTCATCAAGATGGACTCAAATGAATATGGTGCAATGTAACAAAATATAGAGCATCACGAGGCGAACATTTTGATATATTACACGCGCGAAACGGAGCCATATGCAGAGAGTTACGATGCAATGAATATGAGCATATAATGTTACAGATACGGGGACTTAGCAGAAAATCGACCTCGAGGACAAAGTCAACGCGGGCGAGGTGGCGGCGGATCTCGCCGGAGATGGACGCGCGGCGGCCGGGGAGGCGCGGGGAGGCGCTGGGAGACGGCCCTGGCCCGGATCCGGCCGGCGGCGGGCGGCGAGGCACCGGGGCGGCGCGGGCGGCGGCGCGACCCGGCGGAGGGAAGGGCCGGCGAGCAGGCGGCGGGGTTAGTCGGCGGAGGGCGCCGGTGCGGGACGGCGGCGCTCGGTGAAGGTCGCCGCGGCGGCGGACGGGCCAGGTGGCGGCGGAGGAGGGGATCCGGCGGCTCGGGCGCGGGCGCGCGGGCCGGGAGGGCCGGCCTCGGGCCCGTGGGCCGTGGCGGCGCGGGGGGGGATGGGCGGCGGTGACGTGGCGGGAGCGGATTGGGTGAGGGCGGCGAGGAGGTGACGTGGCATCCTCCGATTGGTCGGAGCGACGTGGCGGCGGCGGGGACGGACATGTCCGGCGCGGCGGGGAAGTGTCCGGCGGCGCGAGAGGAAGGAGGCTACGGTTTGATCTGCGCGAAAAATCGGGGATGGGCACCTATTTATAGGTAGAGGGAGCTAGGAGAGTCCAAATGAGATGCGGTGCCCACACGATCGTGATCGAACGACCGAGAGCATGGAGGGGGTTAGGATGGGCTAGAGGGCTGTGGTGGAGGGGTGTTGGGCTGCACAAAAGAAGGGGTTTCGGGCTACGCAGTTAACGGTTGGAGTACCAAACGACCTCCAAATGGAACGAAACTTGACAGGTGGTCTACCAGTGGTATACCAAGGCCAGTTGCCGATAACTCGGTTACAAAACATGATCATCTCATACAACACATTATATCACATCATGTCTTGACCATATCACATCACAACATGCCCTCAAAAACAAGTTAGACGTCCTCTACTTTGTTGTTGCATGTTTTACGTGGCTGCTACGGGCTTAGCAAGAACCGTTCTTACCTACGCATCAAAACCACAACGATAGTTTGTCAAGTTGGTGCTGTTTTAACCTTCGCAAGGACCGGGCGTAGCCACACTCGGTTCAACTAAAGTGAGAGAGACAGACACCCGCCGGTCACCTTTAAGCAATGAGTGCTCGCAACGGTAAAACCAGTCTTGCGTAAGCGTACGCGTAATGTCGGTCCGGGCCGCTTCATCTCACAATACCGCTGAACCAAAGTATGACATGCTGGTAAGCAGTATGACTTATATCGCCCACAACTCACTTGTGTTCTACTCGTGCATAGCATCAACGCATAAAACCAGGCTCGGATGCCACTGTTAGGGAACGTAGTAATTTCAAAAATTTCCTACGCACACGCAAGATCATGGTGATGCATAGCAACGAGAGGGGAGAGTGTTGTCCACGTACCCTCGTAGACCGACAGCGGAAGCGTTATCACAACGCGGTTGATGTAGTCGTACGTCTTCACGATCCGACCGATCAAGTACCGAACGTACGGCACCTCCGAGTTCTACACACGTTCAGCTCGATGACGTCCCTCGAACTCCGATTCAGCCGAGTGTTGAGGGAGAGTTTCGTCAGCACGACGGCGTGGTGACGATGATGATGTTCCACCGACGCAGGGCTTCGCCTAAGCTCCGCAACGGTATTATCGAAGTGTAATATGGTGGAGGGGGCACCGCACACGGCTAAGAGATCTCAAGGATCAATTGTTGTGTCTCTGGGGTGCCCCCCTGCCCCCGTATATAAAGGAGCAAGGGGGAGGCAGCCGGCCAAGGGGAGAGGCGCGCCATAGGGGGGAGTCCTACTCCCACCGGGAGTAGGACTCCTCCTTTCCTTGTGGGAGTAGGAGAAGGGAAGGGGGAAGGAGAAAGAAGGAAGGGGCGCCCCCCTTCCCTAGTCCAATTCGGACCAGATCATGGGGAGGGGTGCGGCCACCTTTTGAGGCCTTTCTCTCCTTTCCCGTATGGCCCATTAAGGCCCAATACGAATTCCCGTAACTCTCCGGTACTCCGAAAAATACCCGAATCACTCGGAACCTTTCCGAAGTCCGAATATAGTCGTCCAATATATCGATCTTTACGTCTCGACCATTTCGAGACTCCTCGTCATATCCCCGATCTCATCCGGGACTCCGAACTCCTTCGGTACATCAAAACTCAATAAAACTGTCATCGTAACGTTAAGCGTGCGGACCCTACGGGTTCGAGAACTATGTAGACATGACCGAGACACGTCTCCGGTCAATAACCAATAGCGGAACCTGGATGCCCATATTGGCTCCCACATATTCTATGAATATCTTTATCGGTCAGACCGCATAACAACATACGTTGTTCCCTTTGTCACCGGTATGTTACTTGCCCGAGATTTGATCGTCGGTATCTCGATACCTAGTTCAATCTCGTTACCGGCAAGTCCCTTTACTCGTTCCGTAACACATCATCCCGCAACTAACTCATTAGTCACAATGCTTGCAAGGCTTATAGTGATGTGCATTACCGAGTGGGCCCAGAGATACCTCTCCGACAATTGGAGTGACAAATCCTAATCTCGAAATACGCCAACCCAACAAGTACCTTTGGAGACACCTGTAGAGCACCTTTATAATCACCCATTTACGTTGTGACGTTTGGTAGCACACAAAGTGTTCCTCCGGTAAACGGGAGTTGCATAATCTCATAGTCATAGGAACATGTATAAGTCATGAAGAAAGCAATAGCAACATACTAAACGATCGAGTGCTAAGCTAACGGAATGGGTCAAGTCAATCACGTCATTCTCCTAATGAGGTGATCTCGTTAATCAAATGACAACTTATGTCTATGGCTAGGAAACATAACCATCTTTGATTAACGAGCTAGTCAAGTAGAGGCATACTAGTGACACTCTGTTTGTCTATGTATTCACACATGTATTATGTTTCTGGTTATTACAATTCTAGCATGAATAATAAACATTTATCATGATATAAGGAAATATATAATACTTTATTATTGCCTCTAGGGCATATTTCCTTCAATGGTAAAAAGCAACACGCAAGCAAATGACAAGGCAAGGACGGCAACTAACAGGCAGACACCTGGAGCATCGGATCTGGGGCGTTACAACACTGCAAAAGAAAAAAGATTCAGACATTGTCATCTAACACAAGTCATTATGGGCAGTAAAAAGAAGGCTACAGGGTTCTTACTTACCATCCTCCAGTTCACTGTTGTCTTGCATAAAGTGTAAACAAATAGTTTGATTGACATCTTTTGACCCATTTTAATAATAATCTTTATCAGTTTCCTCACTTGATGATGGTTCATGAATATCTCATTGCCCCATATGCAGAAAAGGTTGAAGTGTGGATCTTTGGCAATGATATATGTACCTAAAAGCACCAAGTTAATATTAGAAGCTAAACAACAATTGAAAAATGATGTAGTACAACACTCCCTCCATCCCATTATATAAGGTTTTGTTACATGTATATCTAGACATCATCAGACCATTAAGGTAACACTCTTCCTTGTTGCTATGTAGCCTGGGATTGCATATTTAGTCATTCAGTACAATGCATGTTGCTATGTAGCCTTAGATATATTAAATATGGCCCTAATTAACCTACTGATAAATGGGTTACAGATATATTCAGTGAAATGTCCGATTCGACGATTAATCCCTTATCAGCCCCAGGCTATATTGTACCAGCTACCGATATCCTGAACAGTGAGTACATATAAGCAATGCGATGAAACTAACCTCGATGGAAAACAACACTGTTCTCAATATTGTCATGTATGAGTACATATAAAGGCATGTTAAGCACAACAGGCTAAACATCAACCAAATATATCCATGGTAGACAACATAATCTACAAATGATAGCTTCAGTGTGCAGGCTTAAGCACGCTAGTTAAGCAAAACAAGAAGTGGAAAGGTGTGTTAACTGCATCAGGCATAACATTTAAAAACAAGCAAATAGTCATTCAAAGTAGTATTGTGTAGGTCTAAAGTACACTAGTTATTGTTAAAAAATGAAAAGGCATGTTAACTGCAATATCCTTAACAGCAACCAAATATCATAATTCATAGTGGTATTGTTGAAACTGTTATTGATGAAATTGAACTACACGGAAAATAGTTGCACATATAGAGCATCACATTGTGAAGAACTGAAATAAACAAGTCATAAGGCCATCTCTAGCCGATCCTTAAAAAGTTAAAGGACTAAAACCCTTAGTGGATATATATATACTCCGGCAATTTTTGGCCTTTTCTAGTCGATCCCCTAAACTTAACGTTGTAAACTTCAATTTGATCAAGTTCAAAGCAGGTTCAACCGAAAGTAGCATGCATTCAAACATAAACATAGATAGTTTTGCATAACCGAACATAAAACATAAATTTAAACTAAGCTAAACTACTTTCGGTCAAAGTAGAGCTCGAGCCAATCCTTCCTCGTCATGTACGGTGTGCCGCGAGCTGGGTCTGAGACGATACCGTCATCGGGGTCATTGGGGAAGGCACTCCTCCATTCGTCGACGTCGATCTCCTCGTCCTCGGGGCCCACCTCGACGCCATCCACGCCGCCGTCGCCGCCGCCTTTGACCTCGTCATCAGAGGAGAGCGCGATAACCTCGCCGCCCTCTGCACCGCCATCCTTGCCGCCTTCGACCTCGTCATCAAAGGAGAGCGCTGGCAAAGATCGCCCGCTCCGCCTCCACGAGCTCCGGGTGCTGCCGGCAGAGCTCTTGCATGTTGGCCCCGGTGGCGGCCTCGGCCTCGAGGCGCTCCCACGCCTCGCGGTCCTCCCGCACCATAGCCGGGCTCACCACCCTGGCTCCGGCGGAACGAGGTCCACCGGACGTGTGCCGAAGGGGAAATTGAGCCTAGCCGGCGTGCCGTGGTAGCGGACCTGCCAGCGGCCGTACTCCATGGCCGCGAGCTCGGCCGTATGGAAGCTACCGAGCCATCAGCGGGTGTGGGTCTCTCGATCTGTAATCTCGGCGACCCACGTCCCCCACCGTCGCTGCCGGACCCCGAGGTAGGACCTCGTCGGCTGTTGGGTCCGAGGGAGGACGGGGAAGTCCTTGAACCGGCATAGGGGCGCGGCGGCGGGAAGATCGGGGGACCGGCAACGGCGGATCGAGCCCGCGGAGGACGACGGGGACACCTCGGCGGCCACCTTGCCGGTGTCGGGCGAAAAGGCTGTGATAAACCTCTTTTTGGCCATTGGCTCCTCGAGCTCCCCGGCACACAGGCAGAGGTTGAGGATGGAGGCGCCGGCGATGGCGGCGACCTACCAATGGTTTCGAGGGTGGTGTGTGTTTGTGTGAGAGGAGGTTTTGGGGAGTGTGTGGTGTGTGTGGAGGGGGGGCAAGGTGGTATTTGAGGAAATACTGCGGCAACTGAAAATTTTACTAGGCAGGAGTAACAGGGCAGGGCTACTAAAAATTTGGATCAAGAGCGAGCAGATATTTTTGAGATTGCGAGGGATGCAGAGGCGGGAGTAAAATGTCAGGGCTACTAAAAATTTGAATCAAGGGACTGAAGCGGAGCGGGAGTAACAGACATCGCACACGGTCCACACATACTACTCGTGTGCTATCAAACATTAAAACATTCCACGCGGTAGATATTTTCGAGATTACGAGGCAGTAATATTTTTGAGATTGCGAGGGATGCAGATGCGGGAGTATTTGGGGAGCGAGCTAGTGTGCTTGACACGCCGGTTGTGGACTGTAGCCGACACTCCTTCTCGCGTAAGCCATAGGCGTACTATACACTGACGGTGCTCCAAGATATTTTGTACTGCATCTCACATGGTTGGTGATAATAACCTGTGTGGGATCTACTTGATTTTCCATCTTGACATGAATTACATAATGGGGTCACAGCGGCAATGGACGGTGTTTGAATTGCTAGACCTTTTATCTGCTTATGTCCATGGGTTTATGCTTATGTCCCATGCAAGAAATGGGGATGAATTTCGAACATAACGGCACCTTTGAGGACGAAACAATATCCGTTGCCTCTTATTGCTTTCAAAAAATTTCTAGTGTCAACATAGAACAACAGGAGTGTTGTGTTAAGTTTTGGAATTTTTCGGGGTTCGTTTGGACATTTTTATACATTAAATGGGTTTTCTAGGCATTTTATGTGCAATTCAAATTTGAAATACATGCACATGCTCTAGTGCATATAAATTGGTTGAAAAATCAAATATGTGTCCTTGGGTGCATGCTTAGGTCCCATGCAAGAAATGGGAATGAATTTCAAACACCAGGGCACTATTGATTGCCGGCAAAATGTTGAGATACCTGGTTTTTAAATTCTAGTAAATCCAAAACTCGTTTGAAATTCATGAAACTTGGCATGGTATCATGGAGCGGCATCAACATGCCATGGTAAAGTTTTTGTCCCATTTGGGGCAGGTTTGGGTATAAGCTTCTCACAAACCAGAGCTTCTCACAACAAGCCTGGTGGTTTCGGTAGGGAACGTGCCACCTTTGGGGATGAAACAATATTCGTTGCCTCTTATCGCTTTCAAAAATTTCTAGTGTCAACATAGAACAATAGGAGTGATGTGTTAAGTTTTGGAATTTTTCGGGGCTCGTTTGGAAATTTTTATACATTAACTGGGTTTTCTAAGCATTTTATGTGCATAATTCAAATTTGAAATACATGCACATGCTCTAGTGCATATAAATTGGTTGAAAAATCAAATCTGTGTCCTTGGGTCCATGCTTAGGTCCCTTGCAAGAAATGGGAATGAATTTCAAACACCAGAGCACTGTTGATTGCCGGCAAAACGTTGAGATACCAGGTTTTCAAATTCTAGTAAATCCAAAACTCATCTGAAATTCATGAAACTTGGCATGGTATCATAGAGCAACAACATGCCATGGTAAAAACATTGTCCCATTTGGGGCAGGTTTGGGTATAAGATTCTCACAAACCAGAGCTTCTCACAACAAGCCTGGTGGTTTCGGTAGGGAACTTGCCACCTTTGGGGACGAAACGATATATATTGCCTCTTATTGCTTTCAAAAAAATTCTAGTGTCAACATAGAACAACAGGAGTGTTGTGTTAAGTTTTGGAATTTTTCGGGGTTCGTTTGGACATTTTTATACATTAACTATGTTTTCTAGGCATTTTATGTGCATAATTCAAATTTGAATACATGCACATGCTCCAGTGCATATAAATTGGTTGAAAAATAAAATCTATGTCCTTGGGTGCATGCTTAGGTCCCATGCAAGAAATGGGAATGAATTTCAAACACCAGGGCACTGTTGATTGCCTGCAAAACCTTGAGATACCTGGTTTTTAAATTCTAGTAAATCCAAAACTCGTCTAAAATTCATGAAACTTGGCATGGTATCATGGAGCGGCATCAACATGCCGTGGTAAATTTTTGTCCCATTTGGGGTAGGTTTGGGTATAAGCTTCTCACAAACCAGAGCTTCTCACAACAAGCCTGGTGGTTTCGGTAGGGAACGTGCCACCTTTGGGGACAAAATGATATCCGTTGCCTCTTATTGCTTTCAAAACTTTTCTAGTGTCAACATAGAACAACAGGAGTATTGTGTTAAGTTTTGGAATTTTCTGGGGCTCGTTTGGACATTTTTATACATTAACTGGGTTTTCTAGGCATTTTATGTGCATAATTCAAATTTGAAATACATGCACATGCTCCAGTGCATATAAATTGGTTGAAAAATCAAATTTGTGTCCTTGGGTGCATGCTTAGGTCCCATGCAAGAAATGGGAATGAATTTCAAACACCAGGGCACTGTTGATTGCCGACAAAACGTTGAGATACTTTGTTTTTAAATTCTAGTAAATCCAAAACTCGTCTGAAATTCATGAAACTTGGCATGCTATCATGGAATGGCACCCGACATGTTGTGGTATTTTTCGTGTCCATTTTGAGAGAAGGCGCACTCAAATAACAGCCAACAAAGGCATTTTGAAAAAAAATAGCTACCACTTTAATATCTCAAACGTTTGTATAATTCAAACCGTGTGCGTTCTGTTAACCATTCACGTGACGCCATGTGTCTTGGTTTTAATGGCTACGGGAGGTGCCGTGCGGACAGCTGCTTGACTGAACGGGAGGCGTGCGAGTGCAGTCCGGTGCGCAGGCTCATCGAGAGGCTCACTGGGAAGCGTGTGAGCTGTTCAACGCGGGATTTGTGCATCTCTTCAATGCAAATGGTTCAGATTGGCTACGGTATGAGCTGTTTAACCGTGCCATGCTTCAGTTAAGCAGTAAAGCGGCAGGAAATAAACTAAAAATATATACGTGTTGCCACACACCCCGTGTGCCGTGCGAGCAGGCGTGAGTTGACGGGACGCATGCGAGCAGTCCGCCGCGTAGGCATATCAGGAGGCATGCATGCAGGTGTGCATATTGACGGGGAGGCGTGCGAGTAGCTGTGTGAAATGATAGTAGGAATGGCAGAAGTCCGGCGCGCAGGCTCACCGGGAGACGAGACAACTTTTGATCCCAGCCTGCCTCGCTCCCACTGGTCCGTATTAATTGCGCGCCCAAGCCGCTAGCCATAATAGGTGGCCGCACCCCTGGTCCATAGTGGTCACCAACGTCTGGACTCTGGAGTGTATGGCGATGCCGCCGAAGCGCACCATCGGAGGGAGTGGCGACGCCGGGGCTGGTGAAGCACCCGCACAACGCGTGAAGCTGGGCACACAGGTTTCCGTCGCTGCCAACGAGGTCTCGCGCAGGCAGCAGCACGACCTTGACTTCGTCGGCGCCGTCGTGCCCCCCCCCCAGCCGGAGCCGGAGGTCAACAGCAACTCCGGCAACAACTGTGACTCCGACGGAAAACCGGTTAGTCATCTATATACCCATTTGTGCGGGAAACATATCATGTGTTTTCTGGAATACAAATCCTATGGTTATGTTCTCCCGGTCCATGAAATCAGAGTAATTAAGATTCGTTAGATGTACGTAGTGTATTGATTGTTTGAATGTTATCCGTATAGAGTTAGTGATTAATTGTTTGTTCTGTACAAATGATTTTTGCTAATAATCCGACTAGGGTTAGCTTGCGTGCTAATAATTCATGGCCAGATCTTGAGAATTTATTTTGAATGTCCTACATATATGTTTGTGCCTTTTTTCTTCCTGATCTTGAGAATTGATTTTGAATGTCCTACTTGTTATGCCATTTTTTTCTTTCAGATTGGTATGTACACAGATGAGGTTCCGGCCAGCGCCGCCGTCGGATGTAGATCTTGGACCCGGTTGTGCGGCGAGAAGCGCCCCACTAGACCTGAGGAACCAGTACAATCTTCGGCGGACTGCATCAGCGATCTCCCAGACGACATCCTTGGGGAGATCATCTCCCTTCTCCCCACCAAGGATGGTTTCCGCACACAAGTCCTCGCATCTCGGTGGCGCACTCTGTGGTGCACCGCGCCTCTTAATCTCGACTGTCGTCAGCTATCTCCCGATGATGATTCTGAACTCCCCGGAGCCATCATCTCATCCCACCAGGGCTCCGTTCAACGCATCTGCATCCCGGCATGTTACCTGCTGGACATACCCTGCATGGTGGCCGCCTGGCTGACATCCCGTCAATTCGATAAACTCCAGCAGCTTGAGTTCTACCATGACTATGTATGTAACATACCACGAACTGATGTATATGTGCCCTCACAACCGATTTCCATCTCGTGGTTTTCCTCCTCTCTCCACACGGCCACCTTCGCCCAGTGCCATCTAGCAGACAATCTGGTACAAGTGCTTCAGCTCCCACTGCTAAAAAAACTTGCTCTTGTGGTGGTTGATCTTTCGAAGGCCGCACTGCACAGCATCATCCACTCCAGCTGCCCTGCCCTGGAGCACTTGCTTCTTGTTTTTGCAATGGAAATTCGTATCCATTATCTCAAAATAAAGTCGCCCCACCTTGTAAGCATGGGAATTTGTTTGTTTGCACATGATCTCCTCATTGAAGATGCCCCTTCACTTCAAAGGTTGCTCCTTGATTCTGTTATAGTACCTTCGCAAATAACTGTAGTCTCTGCGCCTAAACTGGAGACCTTGGGTGCAATTCGTGATCATTTTAGATGGTTCAAGATAGTGTTTGGCTCCACACCTATTGAGGTACTATATATTATTCACGTAAACTTTTGTAATCTACTTTTTTCATTTGTGCGCGTAAGTTAAGTGTCATCTTGGAGTACACTTTTGGTACTAATATTATGTTCTATGCTCAATGAAGAACTTGTCCATCCTATCAGTGGTGGTGGATTCTGTTAAGACCTTACATATCAGTATGTGGTGTTTTGATCTGAACATGGTTGTTGGCTTGCTACAATGCTTTCCATGTCTGGAGAATTTGTATATAAAGGTGATGATTTCACGCACATTGAAAGCCCATATATAATGTACTATAATTAGTCGTTCAGCTATCACTCTTTCAACATAATCTTTTTTAGACATTAACTATTTTCAACCTTCATCTCTATTTAGGCACTAACATGTGGACGAGAAGGTATAACCAATCAATGGTTCAAGAAGCACCGGGATTTCCCAGATCTCATGACATTCGTTTGAAGACAGTAACGTTGGAAGGATATGCATCCAACAATGCAAACACTAGCTTTGTCACATTCTTCATGTTGAATGCGAGGGCACTATTGTCCGTGAGGATTAAGTTTTTCATCGAGAAATTTCTTACGACTGCAAGTGTTGAGCAGCATAAAACGAAGTTTCAGGTGGACCTAAGGGCTTCTGATCGTGCTCGACTTCTATTTACAACAGGTTGTTATCATGGACCAGTAGAATTTCTGGGCCGGGATCTTGATTTTATGGATAAGACCGATCCATTTGATTGTGACTACCGAAAACTTTGGTTGAGTTAGATGGCATTGTCCTGTTCAATCTGGATTTTTTCTAAACCTAATGAGCAATTAATCCTTGTGCTTTGTATTGTTTGTTAGCTGGAATTAGATATTATTGCCCTTTTCAACTCGGCTTTGACCCATATTTTCTTTCATACTGGGCCAATGGCTTGCCATTTCTTTAATTAAGACATAAATATTATAAGCATTCACAACATAGGGAAAGAACATCACTCTCGCGGGATCCTTGAGATCTTTGTTCATTACAGAACCGCAAGTTCTTAGCGCCCACCAGCACCCACAAACTTATTTTCAGCTTGCACACCAAATGGGCTGTAATTCTTAATAAGAAAAGATGCATGGTAGTCACAAATTTGGATTTATCATTTGGGACACACGAGGAAAAAGCCTATCCAGGGCGGTGCCGACTCAACAGTAAACATTGAGAAACCTGGTTTTAAAATTACTCTAAATCCAAAACTCGCCTCGAAATCATGAAACTTGGCATGGTGTTATGTTATAGCACACCAACATGTTGTGGTAAAAAATTAGTCCAATTTGGGACAAGTTTTGGTACAAACTTCTTACAAACCAGAGCTTCTCTCAAAAAGGCTCATCGTTCCGAGAGGGCCTTGTCACCTATGTGTGCGAAAAGACATACGCTGTCTCTTCCCGCCTTGATTTATTTTACAGAGGCAACATGCAACTATAGTAGCGTCGTCCTAAAAATATGAAATTATTCACGGTTCGTTTTGCCTTTTTATACATTATTTGAGTTTCCTAGGCATTTTGGAACATACTTTGGTGTGTGCAAATGTCATGTGTATACTAGCCACATATGTAATTCGATGTTCAATCGGTTTATGGAATCAAGTCCTTATAAGTTATAAGTACATATGCTGTTGTTCTGTGTGCAATGACATTTCTGATTACAGACATGTTTGCCGCGTATCACACACATCTTGTTATATTGAACCATTTCTGTTCTCTTGGCTCAAAGCAAACAGTTCATCCGAGTGAACAGCATGCCGTATATTGCACACACCTTGATCTGGGTGACCGTTTCTTTTGTGTTGCCTCATCACAAATAGTTCATCCGAGTGAACGGTGTGTTGCATATCGCACACACCTTCATCTGGATGCTCGTTTCTTTTGTTCCTCCCATCGCAAACAGTTAATTGAACTGAACTGCATGCCCTGCATCGCACATGCAACAAAATCTGAACCATGTTTGATGCATCCGTCATCGCAAGCTTTTGCACCTTTTTTTACGGGTTTTTTACACCACCGTTTGCGATTAATGCATCGCACACAGTTTCGTCAAAGGGTCTCTGATCGTAGTGTCGCATTAGCAGCATCCTGCAGTAGTGTAAGTATTTCCCTCAGTTTTGAGAACCAAGGTATCAATCCAGTAGGAGACTACGCAACAAGCCATCGAATACATGCACAAACAAACACCAACTTGCAACCAACGCGACAAAGGGGTTGTCAATCCCTTCACGGTTATTCGCAGAGTGAGATCTGATAGAGATAGGTAAACGGTGAAGTAATATTTTTGGTATTTTTTGTTTATGGAACGGAAAGTAAAGATTGCAAAATAAAGGATGGCGATGGAAATTGGCAAGTTGATGGGAAACTAATATGATGTAAAATAGACCCGGGAGCCATAGGTTTCACTATAGGCTTCTCTCAAGATAGGAATTATTACGGTGGGTGAACAAATTACTGCCGAGCAATTGATAGAAAAGCGCAAAGTTATGACGATATCTAAGGCAATGATCATGAATATAGGCATCACGTCCGTGTTGAGTAGACCAAAACGATTCTGCATCTACTACTATTACTCCACACATCGACCGCTATCCAACATGCATCTAGAGTATTAAGTTCATAAATAATGGAGTAACGCGTTAGGCAAGATAACATGATGTAGAGGAATTAACTCAAGCAATATGATGAAAACCCCATCTTTGTATCCTCGATGGCAACAATACAATACGTGCCTTGCTGCCCCTGCTGTCACTAGGAAAGGACACCGCAAGATTGAACCCAAAGCTAAGCACTTCTCCCATTGCAAGAAAAACCAATCTAGTTGGCCAAACCAAATTGATAGTTCGAAGAGACTTGCAAAGATATCAAATCATGCATATAAGAATTCAGAGAAGATTCAAATAATATTCATAGATAAGCTTGATCATAAATCCACAATTCATCGGATCTCGGCAGACACACCGCAAAAGAGTATTACATCGAATAGATCTCCAAGAACATTGAGGAGAACTTTGTATTGCGAAATAAAGAGAGAGAAGAAGCCATCTAGCTACTAGCTATGGACCCATAGGTCTGAAGTAAACTACTCACGCATCATCGGAGAGGCAATGGTGTTGATGTAGAAGCCCTCCATGATTGTTTCCCCCTCCGGCAGGATGCCGGAAAAGGCCCTAAGATGGGATCTCATGGGTATAGAAGGTTGCGGGGTGTAAAAGTGGTTTCGTGGCTCTCTCTGGATGTTTTTGGGGTATAAGAGTATATATAGGAAAAAGAATTAGGTCAGGAGAGCTATGAGGGGCCCACAAGGTTGGGGGCGCGCCCTCCACCCTTGTGGCCGCCTCGAAGCTTCCCTGACTTGTACTCCAAGTCTCCTGGGTGTCTTCTGGTCCAAGAAAAATCATGGCGAATGTTTTATTCCGTTTGGACTCCGTTTGGTATTCCTTTTCTGCGAAACTCTAAAACAAGGAAAAAACAGAAACTAGCACTGGGCTCTAGGTTTATAGGTTAGTCCCAAAAATCATATAAAATAGCCTATTAATGCATATAAAACATCCAAAACAGATAATATTTTTTTGCATGGCAAAATAGATAATATAATAGTATGGAACAATAAAAAATTATAGATACGTTGGAGACGTATCATGCAGCAAGGTATTTTTGGATTTTATATATGATGAAAGTAGACCTGGGGGCCATAGTTTTCACTAGAGGCTTTTCTCTCGAGCACATAAAGTACGATGGGTGAACAAATTACTGTTGGGGAATTGATAGAAAAGCGCATAGTAATGACAATTTTCAAGGCAATGATCATGTATATATGCATCACGCCCGGGACAAGTAGACCGACTCATGCCTGCATCTACTACTATTACTCCACCCATTGACCGCTATCCAGCATGCATCTATGGTATTAATTTAATAAAAACAGAGTAACGCCTTAAGCAAGATGGCATGATGTAGAAAAAGTAAACCCAAACAATATGAATAAACCCCATCTTTTTATCCGTAATGGAAACAATACAAATACGTGTCATGTCCCTTTGTGTCTCTGGGATTAAGCACCGCAAGATTGAACCCATCATAAAGCACCTCTCCCATTGGAAGAAAAATCAATCTAGTTGGCCAAACTAAATGGATAGATCGGAGAGAAATACAATGCTATAGTAATCATGCATAAAAGAATTCAGAGAAGACTCAATTAATATTCATGAATAATCTAATCATAAACCCACAATTCATCGAATCCCGACAAACACACCGCAAAAGAAGATTACATCGAATAGAACTCCAAGAACATCGAGGAGAACATTGTATTGAAGATCAAAGAGAGAGAAGAAGCCATCTAGCTAGTAGCTATGGAGCTTCAACAAAGACATTATATGCCTCATCGTTAGTTACCTCCGGTAGTGGATACTTCATGCATATCATGGAAAAAAATCTGCAATGGTATAATTGTACTCTGGCACATGACTTGTGTCAAGTACCTCAGCTTTCTCGTTGTTGCTTACCATTTTAACTTCTTCAACCGGGTTAGGCTCCGGTTTACCTACAAACTTGGTCAAAATCAAGGTTTGGCTCTCCGCTATCTTTGCCACTTGTCCCTCCATATTCTTGGATCTGGCTTCAAGTATCTGCACATCATTTGTTAGTCCAATAACCTTACCTGTCAATTGACTGAGTAAGTTATCATGATACTTCAAGATATTCTTGATGTTTTCATTCTGCTTAGTCTGGCTAGCAATAAAACTTTTAAGAGTTTCCTCAAGAGTATTTCTATTGCTACCATTAGCTCCACCAAAATTATTTGATGCTCCTCCATTACTAGGATAAGGAAGTTTAGGAGCATACCTATTGTTTTTCCAATTGAGATTATAGCTATTACGAGCAATAAAATTCACATCACTAGTATCTCCATCAGTGATGGCATTGACATTTACCTCCTCTTTACCTTTCATCAAAGAGATAAGTGATATGTCTCTAACGTATCTATAATTTTTTATTGTTCCATGCTATTATAGTATCAATCTTGGATGTTTCTTATGCAAATCTATATCATTTTTTTGGACTAACCTATTAACCTAGTGCCCAATGACAGTTCTTATTTTTGGCTTTTCAGAAAATCAGTACCAAATGGAGTCCAAACGCTACGAAACTTTTTGACGATTTTTTCTGGACCTGAAGGGACCCTAGAAGTTTCAAGAGAAGACCTGAAGAGTCATGAGGGAGTGACAAGCGTGTCAGGCGCGCCCCAGGGGGGCGCGCCACAGGCTTGTGAGCCCCTCGTGGCACCTCTTGACCTAATTCCACTTCTATAAATTCCTAAATATTCCCAATACATCGGAGAGCCACCCAAAATACTTTTTCCACCACCGCAAGTTTTTGTTCATCGGAGATCCCATTTGAAGACCTTTTCTGGTACTCTGCCGGAGGGGTAATCGATCACGGAGGTCCTCTACATCAACCTTGCTTCCCTACCAATGATGTGTGAGTAGTTTACCATAGACCTACGGTTCCGTAGCTAGCATCTAGATGGCTTCTTCTCTCTCTTTGATCTCAATACAATGTTCTGCTCGATGTTCTTGGAGATCTATTCGATGTCATCCTTTTTTGCGGTTAGTTTGTTGGGATCTGATTAATTTGTGGGTTTATGACCAGATTATTCATGAATATTACTTGAGTCTCTTCTAAACTCTTTTATGCATGATTGTTATAGCTTTGTACTTCTCTCCGATCTATCCGGGTTTGGCCAACTAGATTGATTTATCTTGCAATGGGAGAGGTGCTTTATGATGGGTTCGATCTTGCGTTGCTCAATCCCAGTGATAGAAAGGGATATGACACGTATTTGTATTGTTGCCATTAAGGATAAAATATGGGGTTTATTCATATTAATTGGGTTTACTTTGTCTACATCATGTCATCTTTCTTAAGGCGTTACTCCATTCTTTACGAACTTAATACTCTAGATGCATGGAGTAATAGTAGTAGATGCAATCAGGAGTTAGTCTACTTGTCTCGGACGTGATGCCTATATACATGATCATTGCCTTGAATATTGTCATAACTATGCGCTTTTCTATCAATTGCCCAACAGTAATTTGTTTACCCACCGTATGCTATGTTCAAGAGAGAAACCTCTAGTGAAAACTATGGCCCCTGCGTCTATCTTTATCATATATTAAAATCCAAAAATACCTTTATGCAATTTATCTACCGTTATTTTATTTTGTGATTTTGTTTATCCATCTATCACTACGAGATATGATCCTTGCAATTAACCGCCAAGGGATTGACAACCCCTTATTTGCGTTGGGTGCAAGTATTTGTTACTTTGTGTGTAGGTGATGTTCACGGGTCTTGTGTGGTTCTCCTACTAGATTTATAACCTTGGTTCTTAACTGAGTAAAATACTTAAATCTACTGTACTGCATCAACCTCTCCTCTTCGATTAAATACCAGCGCAACTCACAAGTAGCAGGAAGAATTTCTGGCGCCGTTGCCGCGGAGACATCACCAAAACATATCAAGTACCGCCGCATAAACTTTCATCTCCTTGCCTTTACTTTCATTTGCCATTTGCCTCTCGTTTTCATCTCGCCCATTTCTGAAACGTTTTCACAAAAACACAAAAATATTTTTGTTTGCCTTTTTGTTTGTTTACCCGTTTGCTTGCTTTTATTGCCTTCATGTCAACACATCAAAAACAGAAAATAAAAAGGAAAATTAAAGACATATGGAACCTCATACACTTGCTAATCTCTTCAAAATATCCAACTATGACGAACCAATTGCTAGTGAGTTGAGTGCACTAGATTATCTTATGAAGTTTTGCTTGAAAATCATGAATCTGAAAATTGTGATGAAGTGTTAGAAGAAGAAATTTATAAAGTGATTCATGATAGCCCCTTGAATAAAAAGCATGATTGCAATGATGTTATTATAAATTATATTAAGGTCAATTGTGCTAATGCTATGCAAAGCTACAAGCTTGGGCATGATAATTTTGTTATGTCTACTACTTATTGCAATGATCATGATTGGGGTGATAATGCTTCTTATGATCTTAAAAATTGATTTAAGCCTCATGATGAATATGTTTGCAATAATATTGAAAGTGGGTTTTGAAGAATTTCAACTTTAGGGAAAATAATCCCACATATTTGGAGAGTGTTCAATCTTATGATTTTTTTGACAAAAGTGGGTTTGGAGAGGTGATGACGTTAGTTGATGTTAATCCCGCTATTTTGGAAGACTATAAGAATTGTATGCATGTGGATCATGAAGAGAATATTTTATATGATAGCTATATTATTGAATTTGATTATGATCTTACGTGTAATTATTATGAGAGAGGAAAATATGGTTGTAGAAATTTTCATGTTACTAAATTGCCTCTCGTTATGTTGAGATTGTCAATGTTTTATTCTTCACCCTTGCATATGCTAGATATTTCTAGTCTTGATAATTTGTTTGCTTATAAAAAGTCTATGATTAGTAAGTATGTTAGACTTAAATGTGTTTGTCACATGTATTATCATGCTCTCTTTGTGCTTCAATTTTTTTCTTTCATGTGAGCATCATTGAAATCTCAAATCCTATGTTAATGGCTATAAAGAAAGAGCTTGTAGGGAGACAACCCAATAGTTTCTGTTTTTTGGTGTGCACACAATTATGCTACTGTTATGGTTGTATTTTTGTGTTTAAATTAGTCTTTGTGCCAAGTAAAGCCTTGGAGATGATTTGCTTGATAGATGTGCGAAAACAGAAACTTTTGCGCCCAGTAGCAGAATTATTTTGATTCACTGAAACGTGATAAATTTCTGATTTTTTTACACATGATTGATATACAAATTGCCAATGTTATTCTAATTTTTCAGAATTTTTGGAGTTACAAAAGTATTGCACTTAGCCAGATCATTACATATTGTTCTGTTTTTGACAAATTCTATTTTCGTTGCATTGTTTGCTTGTTTTAATCAATCTATGGATTGTATTGAGGGGGTAAAAGTCATGGTGAAGTTAGAATACAGTAGGTACTATGCAATAGTACAATATGAATGGGTTTACAGCAGTACCTAAAGTTTATGATTTGCTTGTTATATTAACAGACCTCATGAGCTTTCTGTTGAGTTTTGTGTGCTGAAGTTTTCAAGTTTTGAGTGGGATCACAATGGATGAAGGAATAAGGAGTGGAAGGACCCTAATCTTGGGGACGACCAAGGAACCCCAAGGTAATATTCAAGGACACCCAAGACTCTAAGCTTGTGGATGCCCCGGATGGCATCCCCTCTTTCTTCTACCAACCATCGGTAAATTTCATGGAGCTATATTTTTATTAATCACATGATATGATTTTTCTTGGAGCGTCGTGTATTATACGAGTCTTTGCTTTGTTTGCTTTTTATTTTGTTAGAATCATCTTTGCTAGATACACCTTTTTGTGAGGGGCACACATTATTCATGACTTGTTAGAATACTCTATGTGCTTCACTTATATCTTTTGAACTAGGCAGTTGCTCTAGTACTTCACTTATATATCTTAGAGCAAGCGATGGTTATATTTTAAAGAAATAGTTGCACTCTCGGGCTTCACTTATATCATTTTGAGAGTTCGATAAATAGTAATGGCAATTTGCACGAGTTATGAAATTGGTCCTAATATGATAGGTATTCAAGAGGGATATAATAAAAACTTTCATGTACATCACTGAATATGATAAGTTTGATTCCTCAATAGTTTAGCGATATAAAGATGGTAATATGTGGGAGGTACTAGTGAATGATTGTGGTTTAGTAAGAATATTGGGGTTAAGGTTTATGATTCCCGAAGCATGCACGTATGGTCTCTCGTTATGCTAAGAAGTTGGAGAAAAACTTATTATTGAGTGTCTTCCTTTGCATGAAGGTCGGGGACGCGCGATGGTTAACTCTTATCAACCTCCCCCTAGGAGCATGCGTAGTAGTACTTTGCTTCGAGGGCTAATAAACTTCCACAATAAGTATGTGTGTTATTTATGACTAATGTGAGTCCATGGATTATACGCACTCTCACCTTTCCGACATTTGCTAGCCTCTTTGATACCGTGCATTGACCTTTCTCACCTCGACATGTGGTACAAACTTCACCGGTACATCCAAACCCTGTGATATGATACGCTCTATCTCACATAATCCTCCTTATATCTTCCTCAAAACAACCACTGTACCTACCTATTCTGACATTTTCGTAGCCATTCCGAGATATATTGCCGTGCAACTTCCACCGTTCCGTTATTATGACATAGATCATCATTGTCATATTGCTTTGCATGATCATATAGCTGACATAGTATTTGTGGCTCAGCCATCGTTCATCATTTTTTTATACATGTTACGCTAGATCATTGCACATCCAGGCACACCGCCATAGGCATTCATATAGAGTCATATTGTGTTCTAGTATCAAGTTGTAATTTTGAGTTTTAGGTAAATAGAAGTGTGATGATCATCATTATTCATTATTAGAGCATTGTCTCAAGTGAGGAAATAAAAAAAGTCCAAAAAGAGCCCATAAAAAAGAGGCCAAAAAGAGTCCAACCAAAAAAAGAAGAAAAAATGAGAGAAAAAATGATCATCATTATTCATTATTAGAGCATTGTCTCAAAGTAGCACCATGTTTGTCATATAGAGAGTCTCCTATGCTTTCATTTTCATATAACTAGTGGGAGTTTTTCATTATAGAACTTGGCTTGTATATTCCAATGATGGGCTTCCTCAAATGTACCAGGTCTTCATGAGCAAGCAACTTGGATGCACACCCACTTAATTTTCTTTCTGAGCTTTCATACAGTTATAGCTCTTAGTGCATCCGTTGCATGGCAATCCCTACTCCTTACATTGGCATCAATTGTGGACATCTCCATAGCCCGTTGATTAGCCTCGTCGATGTGAGACTTTCTGCTTTTTTTGTCTTCTCCATATTATCTCTACCACCATACTCTATTCCACCCATAGTATTGAGTGAGAGTTCAAAATGTTGAAGTGCGTTAAAAAGTATGAACCAATTGCTTGGCTAACACCGGGGTAGTGCATGACTTATACTTTGTGTTAAGAAGATGGATCATGACAAGGCTATATGATTTTATAGGGATAGTGTTTCTTTAGCAATCATATTTTGAAAGACATGTTTGTTGGTATGCCTTATTATTGGTGTTTTTATGTCAAACTATAGACTATTGCTTTGAATCATTTGGATCTTAATATTCATGCCACAAAAGAGAGATTACATGATGAACATGTTAGGTAGCATTCGACATCAAAAATTCTGTTTTTATCATTTACCTACTCGAGGACGAGTAGGAATTAAGCTTGGGGATGCTTGATACATCTCCAACATATCTATAATTTTTGATTGTTTCATGCTATTATAGTATCAATCTTGGATGTTTATTATGCAATTATATATCATTTTTGGGACTAACCTAGCGCCCAGTGCCACTTGTTGTTTTTTGCTTGTTTTTGGCTTTTTAGAAAATTAGTACTAAACGGAGTCCAGACGCTACAATATGTTTCGACGATTTTTTCTGGACCAGAAGGGACCCTAGAAGCTTCGGGAGAAGACCTGAAGAGTCACGAGGGAGCGAGAAGCCTGCCAGGCGTGCCCCCAGGCTTGTGGGCCCCTCGTGGCACCTCTTGACCTAATTCCACTTCTATAAATTCCCAAATATTCCAGTACATTAGAGAGCCACCCAAAATACTTTTTCCGCCGCCGCAAGTTCCCGTTCTTCGGAGATCCCATCTAGAGACTTTCGGTCCAGTGGGAACTAGGGTACCATGGGCAGCTGCCTACGGCCCAGGCAGGGCCCCTTGTCCCAACTCATGGGGTAGCCCATCAGCAAGCGTCGTGACGCCAGTAGCCTCGCGAGGGCCCTGCCCCGCGAGGGGCTTCTCCTATGAAAGACTTCATCAAAACTACAATCAAGGCGAGCGGACTCGTCAGGCCTCCGTCGCGAGGCGCCCTCCCTCGAGGCCTCCCGAGGAGCCACGCGGGCCGGGTGTCGCCCATCACATGGGTGATGTCGTCCAGGCAGGTGTCAGCCTGTGCGGCCCGGACAGTTTCCCTTCGGTGCTAAGGGAGCACTTGTGCCTACTTGCTCAAAAAGCAAGTCCCAAAGGCTTCCTCTTTGGTGATAGAAGACCAAGACGGTGGCACGACAGGACGAAGGTCATCGTGGAGCCCCTGGCACGTCACGGATAAGCACTTTGGCAGGAAAAGACCACCTTTTGTCAGGAGAAGCACCGACGCATGTCCCCATTCGAATTGCCGCCCTATGGTAGCCCTTTCGCGCTCATATTTTCGGGGAAGAGCCCCAAGGCATCGATATAAGGGAAAGAGTGGCCACCGTAGCAAAGGATCGACTCATGTCCAAACCCTAGCGCCGACTAGGAGAACCAGCACCCACGCGCCCTACAAATTGGGCCGGCCCAGTTTCAAGGCTGCCTTGCCGCTCGTCCCTCCCGTCGCCTTGTTTTCTCAGCCACGGTTGACTAGTTGACCAGTAAACCATTGACTCATTCTATAAAAAACTGAAAAAAAAATTGTGAATGCAAAAAAGTTCAGAAATTGAAAACTGGTTCGTTAATTTGAAAAAGGTTCACAAATTCATAAAAGTTCACGGTGATCTAAAAAAGGCTCACAATTTTTTATAAAGTTCATCGATTTTGAAGAAGAGTTCATGAAATTGAAAGAACTTCATCAAATTTAAAAACAGATAATCAATTTAAAAAAGTCATCGAATTTGAAAAGAAGTTCAACTAATTTGAAAAAAGTTCATCGAATTTCAAAAAAAAGTTCTTTGGATTTGAAAAAAAGTTCATCTAATTTTAAAAAGTGCATCAATTTAGAATAAAAAGGTTCACGAATTTTTAAAAACCCGCGCATTAAGGAAAAAAAATGGATGAGATAAAAATAAAAAGAACAAACCAAACTGAAGAACGAAATAAAAAAAACCAAGGAATCTTTACACCAGTATGGTGAGAGATTGGTGGTTAGAGTGGAGCGCTCGCAACGAAGCGGTTATGTGTTCGATCCCCCGTGCCCGCACCTTGTGAAGTTTCTAATACAAGAAAGAAAATAGAATGGGCCGGCCCAGCTTGGAGTGCTTCAGGCGCCCGTTTGCAAAATGCACCGTAACGGAAGCCTAAATCACCAAATAGGATGCGCCCAATTATACCTTGCTTAGTGCGAGATGGATGAAGCCAGCGATCGCCTACATCAAAGTGGCAAGTGGGCTGACCCATAAATGGTGTGATCCGTTTTCTTCTATTTCGCTTTTCTGTTTTTTATTTGTGTTACTATATTCTTCGCGTACATTTTTATTTTAGTTTCCCTTTTAGCATTTATTTTTTAAAATGTTCATCACACATTTATAAAATGTAAATCATGCATTTGAAAAATGTTAGTACATGTCTAAAAAATGTTTAATGCATATTAAAAAAATAATTCATATACAATCCATATATTTAAAAATTGCAATCATGTATCTTTCTAATGCTTCGGGTGTATACGAAAAATGAACAACATATATGAAAAAAGTAGACATCATAATCATGTATTTAAAAAATATTGACATATCTATAAAAAATGTTCCTGGTGCAAGTAGATATGAGAAAATGTTAACCATGTATTTGGAAAATGTTCAAGTGGTATAAAAATGTTTTACATGTTTACCAAAATATATAATGTGTATGACAAAGAAAATATGAATCAAAAACATATATTTTAAAAAAGTTGTTAATCACATATTTATTAAATTTTCAAAGTATACACAAAAACAATTGTTTTATATGAAAAATGTTTCACGTATTTGAAAAATGATCAAGGTGTATAATAAAATATTAAACATGTATATGAAAATGTTCCATGGATATAAAAATATACATTGTGTATTACAAAATATTTATTATATATGTTCCTCGTGTATACCTCTACTCATTTTCATTTCTTATGTCTGTTCCTTCAAATCATATGTTTTCCTTCCCTTTCATTCAACCATGCCCTAAGTGATCGAATCTTTAGATGGGCTGAATATATCACACAGTTAGAACACACCAATCATGGATCTTGGGCTTTTATATATTCATCTAATTTTAATGTTTCTTGTCAGTCTTCTTCTGTGGGGGTACCTAACTTGGGTTTACCTCTCGCAGGAGTCACTCACAGGGAAACCTCTCGTATGGAATTATACATGAGATACCAAGGAGTTAAGATTTTCATTAGAAGTGCAATAAGTGTTGAAATTGTACCTCCCCCCCCCCCCCCCCCGCCTCTAGCTGCTTGTTTAGTGCTTTGAGATTGGGGGGTGGAGGGTTAGGTGCTCATACATATGTTTCAATCATTTTTATTTTTCTTCAGGAGAAACGTAGTAGTGGTGGATGTGGTGTCGTCCAAAATAAAGTTCATCGGGTTCTTCACCTACTCTGGTGATGCTTTAGTGGGTGATACCAAGGAGCCAAAGCTACATTTCCTACGCAGGTTTGGTGCAACCGCTCTTCCAAAGTTTATGCTTGTGTCCTCCCATGCCTGGACATTGGGATTTGTTGAGTTCATGTTAGTGTGCGGTGCGTTTATTGATTTCTTCTTTTTGGAGTTGGAGTATTTCCTCTACACTAAGTAAAGATATTGTGGCTCAACTACATGCAGTTCTAGGGGTTCATCCACGGCCCAAGTCCCTTCATCACTCATGACCCCATTTTGTTGGATGGGCGAGTCAAGGGGCTCCCTGGAACATTTATTGGTGATCAAGTTTGGGTAGGTGTACAAGTGGTAGTGTCGCTACTTCGTTCTAATTGTAATGTCGTTGTTGAAGCCTTGGAAGAATTTCACCTTCCAAAATTTATATGACCACACAGAAGACGCATTTGAGAGATTACACTATAACTCTTAGTTTAGGAGTTACTTTGTAATATCTTGAATCTTTGATCTGAAGCATACTTGTAATGATTCTGATGTTTGAATACAGTTACACATGTATTTCTAAAAAGAAAGTCACTCACCAGGGCTCCTGGGTGGACAAACGGTGATGGTGGAGCAAAGGAACCACAGAGCGGGATCGTGATGTATGGCGCTTATGTCTACAATGGCTTTTTCATTTTTTTTTATATTATTTTATTTGTTGGTCTTCTCTCAATTTTTTCTAGTTATGGTGCGATGTGTGGGGTACGAGTGGTACAACTAAGCAGTTTGTGCACATGTACTAGTCGCATTGAGAGAAGGTTGTGTTATACATGGAGTACAAGTTACAGCAGGCTTGCACCCTGATCCGTAGTGTGTACATGGTTCCGGTGTTAACTTATAACTTTTTGTGGCTTGACTGTCGACGACAGATGGGACTGACAAGATCTATGCAGTGATTTCTCCTGGAGACGGGATGACGGAAGACGGCGACAGTGGATCCTGGAGCATGCGCAGGCGGTGTCAGTTCTAAATCCAGCATATCTCGTAGTAGGGGTCCTAAGCTATGCGTCTTGGAACGATGGTAACACGGACACGGGATTTTACCTAGGTTCAGGCTCTCTCGAAGAGATAATACCCTACATCATGCTTTTGATTGTATTCGCATGGGGTGTAGTACAGAGTACATGTACCTACCACGAGATGGTTCTAATGAATATCAGATGATCTATTGACTAGCCTGGCCTCAGTTTATATAATACACCGGAGGCCTAGGGCTTAGGAGAGTCCTTGGCTTGGACGCCAAGTCTTTTGGATTCTTCCTTGTATATGTCATGGTCTGCCCGAAGTGGCCCATTAGTGAACCGCCATCGGTGTCCTCGGCCCGATCCACCTGGTCGAGAGACGGCGTGATGAGTATCCCCTTGTCCCGGACACCATCAGTAGCCCCATGAACCGGTCTTCAAGTTTGGACGCTCCTCGGTTCTTCCGAATTGTTCTTCGTCTTCGGTCGTTGGTCTTGAAAAGTGGTTCAACAAATATTCTCATCTCCGATCTCGAGGATCGTCGAGGTGTATCCGAAGAGTTAACATGTCGGGCATCCGAGGAGCCCCTTTAGGTTCTTTGCCTTTATCAATGCCTTGTTATTATTACGCCACACCTCGGGTTCAAAGTTTTTCCAGGGTGGCGGTGTCCTCTTGCGTCCGAGCTCCAATGCCAGACTGCATCGGAGGTGTCTTTTTGCAGCCGAGCTCCAACACCGATCTGCATCTGAGGTGTCTTTTTGCAGCCGAGATCCAACGCCGATCTGCATCCGAGGTGTGATAAATTACCTCATTCTTGAAAAACTTTGAAGGAGTTTAGCCGAGCTTAATGCCGGAAATGCCTTCTATAGAGCCAGCCACTTGCATCCGAGCTTTATGTCGGACAGCTTCCGAGGTGTTGTACCACCTCGGCCGTGGGCTAATTTTTGCGAAAAAAAATTCAATTGGTGCAGTTTATTATCTGCCGAGATATATAGCCAGTAGCCCTCAAGGTGTGTGTGTGTCGGCCTAAAATCTAAGATGGACCTGAAGGAAAACATGAAACCACTGATCCAGTAGCCCCTGAGACTCAGGTCAATTTGCGAAATCGGCCTGAGGATCAACTCCTAGCTCGGCAGCATACGTAAAAATGGAAACGCGATGTGCATAGTCCTCGAGACTCGGGTTGGATGCGGCCGACCACCCTGAGGATTGCAATCTCCTCGAAAACTTTTTGCACTTCGTAAATTATCTACACTGAATCGTCAATGCAGTAGCCCCCAAGCCACTGGTCGGGTGGCAACACCAGATCAGGGGATCGATGTAACCCGTTAATGGCTTTTAAGTGACAAGCGCGAAGCCTAGTAGCCCCCGATTCTTAATTTGGGAAAGTGTGGCTGAGTTAAGGATTGATATCCGGAGTAAATTTATTTTAATCATAATTTATGTGTAATGACTCTATTTATCCAAGTACTTTACATCATTAACGCTCGGATCCTCATTATATGAAACTTTGTTGACCGACCATTGGCTTCAACCTTCTCGGTCAGTAGCCAAGGAGTGTTTTCCCACTTTATATAGCCTTTATAAGGGCAAAGATTTACGGAAAACAAGGCAATCCGGCCATACGGTTTTATAAACAAAGGTATGCAGAGAGATATGTTATATTACTTTTTAACGTAAGAAACAACTTCTGGAAAAAAAATAGTTCATTTATAAGTTCCTTTTCCCAGGCCATCATGTTGACCATGATCGTGAAACCTCAACTCCTATCAACGTGGGAGGAAAATATTGAGGATTTAGTTTGGGAAAAATTTCTGAACTTTGTGGTCTTTAATGAACCAAAAATTTCTCTTCTGTCGTTGCCGACCAATTATATTCTTAAGATGGCTAGCTTTCGGCTTCACCCATTCTGAGGTACTAGCCCGGATGACCCGGAAGTACCTATCACAAAGGTGCTCCCTTTACCCCCTAGCCGAACAATTGGGAACGTAAGGGGTAAGAACGGGAGCTAGGCAACCCAGCTTGGCCAAAATCTTAAGTCAAATTGATGCATATTTATGGCTTTATAACAATGATTACGGAAGGCAGCACTCGTATATTGAATACAAACGCCTTTATGTTCTATGCTACTTTGACTCCTTTGTGACCGTTTATCATTTGAGAGTGGCCCATCATCGGCTTCTACCCCTGTGTAGATGCTACGCAGGGTGTTTCCGCAGTAACAAGACAACCCTTAGCCGGCGTCTCAATGCCCGGAGGCGGTTGTGTTATCGTAAATGAGGCAATCAGATATCTAGGCTTTATAACTTTCACTTAGTCATAGGAGCTTAAAGTTGGGAGGCCAATTGCTAGCCCTGTTAGTATTCGGCGTCAGCCGAGGTCAAGCCACTAACATTTCGGCAAATTTTATGAAAGGCCCATGGGGTAACCTCTATCGATCTATAGTTTGACATAGTCATCGGATCGCTGACCAGTTTGCGCTCATTGTGACAGTCAGTTTTTGGCTTTCTCCACTGAGGTACTTGACCTGTTAAAGTACAACCGTAGTGGTTGTCCCTTTGCACACCTAATCGAACAAAGCGGAATGCAGGAGGCAATCACAGGACCCGGGTAACCCAACTATTGACCGAAGACACAATTCGAAACTGATGCATATAAAGCAATATCTGGGAATGTTTTGTCGAGGACTCCTAGGAGTACCTTGGCTTTTGGTGGGTTTGACTCTAGTCGCAGCCCCCGTTGATACTACTGACGCTTTAAAGGCCTCCGACATTGTAGTGCGAGAGTTATGCTGGAGACACATTATCCCCCGAGTCTTAGTTTGGGTGCGACCGACCAAACTGAGGATCGAATCTCCTTGGGAACTAGTGCAGATGTCATGTGCGTTTCACCAATGCTGAGGTGTAGGTCGGCAGGAAAGATGTCGAGCTGCGGATCGGGAAAGATCTCTCGAGCTGACTTATTATGTAGGGCACCTCGGTCATGAGGATGTCTCGCCTCCTGAAAGAAAAACATACAAATAGCTTTAAAGTGCCATAAAATCGAAAAGCCAAAAAACTTATGTACAAACTTGGCGTCCGAACTAAATCAATTTTTTTGGTGCCAATCCAAAAATTGGTCTTAAAATTAGTTTGTGCTTCTGTCGTGTTTTAACATGACACATCCAATCTCAATACTTCAAGCGGGTTAGCCTTCGGCTTCAACCTCCCTTCCCGAAGGCGGAGTGTTTCTCAGAGGCCAGTTTAGCAAACCAAACTCGAGTAACTTTAAAGAAAACCAGGCTATCCGGCTATTGACCACACGCTCGAGTCGAAAAAGGAGTGTTGGAAAAAGACTTGGCAACGACTTAGAAGAAAAAAAAATTATTAAACGACTCATATAAATTTAAGAGCCCCCAATTAACATAGGCAAAGAAGGTTGTTTTTAACAGGCATCTTTTTGACAAACAACTGTCCTTTTTAACACAAATATAATGCTTAGTCGAACCGAACATAAATTAAAATTTGAGAATGTTGAGCATGAAAGCGACTTAGCTGGTTAATGTGCTCGGTGTTGATGACGCGGTCTAGGCTTATGGCGGACAAAGACACCCATTGATCTCTGGCAGATCCAAGATGGCGCGTAGTCCTCGGCATGGCTGAGGTCCTAGCCCCCAAGCCGGTCCCGAGGTGACCGAGTGAACATCGCGGCTCGATGAGGTGGCGACACAGCACGACGATGTGGCGAGGCGAAGCCCCCAGTCTAACCGAGGTGATGGAGCAGGTCCACAAAGTGACGCCGGAGCTCTCGGAGTAGGTCGATTAAGCGATGTGAAGCCCCCGGTCTAGCCGAGGTGACAGAGCTGGTTGGCGGGGCAACACCAGAGCCCCCGATTAGCCGATGTGTCGAAAACAGGTCGACGATGTGGACGTCGGTTTGAAGAAACGACGGCGTGGCGATGCCAGCGCATGGTTGGCTTGGCGAGGTGATGGCACATTTTGGTCGACGCAGGGCGGACGACAACATCGGCTCACCGAGGTGGCGCATGCGAAGTAGATTTCCTGCTCATATATAAATAGTGCAAACCAGAAATAATAACGATAATAATAATGGTAAAAATAATCTTTGTATAATTCAATTACACAAAGTAAATTATTAGACAGATGTGGCCTTGCACGAAGGTCGATTTGGCAGTGTGACGGAGCGGCGGTGTACAGATGTTGACGCCGGTCGGCTGACCGATGTGACGGCATGACACAACGATGATAGATTTTTTATGTCCATGACCAGGAGAGGGTCAGGGAGAAGCCGGCCAGATCGATGCCATGCACGCGCGTTGGTACAATATCTCTGCAGAAATAATGTAGTACAAAATAATAGAAAATAATCTGTGTGTAATAATTTTATGTGCTAAACAAATAGCCAAGAAAGATAAAACCTGACCGCGATGACCACAGCAGACTGAAGCAGATAAAAAAGTTCGATCTGGAGCAGTAATCAGATCACTTTGGCCTTGATCTTTTCAGGAGGATTCACCAATATGTGAAATAGCACTACTAGCAATTGAATTACTAATTGATTAGAGCAACTCCAACGGGCTGACCCAAACAGACGGTGCTTTTATCCGTTTTTTGTCCGTTTGGGTCGGCCGTCCGTCCGGCGTCCGCCCTATTTTAGATTTGGGTCAGCAGTGCGCCCAAGCGCCGTCCCATTTCATGTCCGCGTGGCCAGCTGGCCACCCTATTTTAATAAATAGCTCACTTTTACATTGTTTCACACACAACTTTTCCATTCAAACATATAGTCAAATAACATGGTTTCAACTGAATAAAATAGCATAGTTTTACAAGCCGAATAAAAGTTAAAATGTCTCGCATAGTTTTGCAAGCCAAATAAAGAAGATACATCTATTGGTTGCCAACATGAGCCCACATATGCTCAACCAAATCATTTTGCAGTTGCACGTGAGTTTCCTAATCACACATGTCATGATGAAATTGGGTGAACTGTTCAAACGTTGCCGCTCCTCCATGCTCAGGCACAACATTCTCACCCTGAAACTGAAACCCTTGATCGTACAGATGTTCCGGGCGCTCATCTTCTATAATCATATTGTGCATGATCACACAAGCAGTCATTACCTCTCATAGTTTCTGCGTACTCCAGGTATTAGCAGGATACCGAACAATGCCCCATCGAGATTGCAAAACACCAAAGGCACGCTCAATGTCCTTCCAAGCACTCTCTTGCTCTTGGGCAAATCTTTTCCTCTTCTCTCCGACGGGGTTAGGGATTGTGTTCACAATAGCGGTCCACTGAGGATAGATACCATCACCCAGGTAGTATCATGTGTCGTAGTTCTGACCGTTGATACTAAAGTTCACCGGTGGGCTGTTGCCTTCGGCAAGCCTAGCAAACACCGGCGAGCGCTGAAGCATGTTGATATCATTGTGTGGTTCGGCCATGCCAAAGAAAGAGTGGCAGATCCAGAGATCTTGAGATGCCACGGCCTCTAGTATGACAGTGCAAGCCTTGACATGGCCCTTATACTGCCCTTGCCAAGAAGAAGGGCAGTTCTTCCACTCCCAATGCATGCAGTCTATGCTGCCAAACATCCCTGTGAAGCCCGTGCTGGCATTCATCGCCAACAAACGGGTTGTATCTTCAGGAGTCGGCTCTCTCAAGTACTCAGGGCCAAACACAGCAATAACAGCCTTGCAGAACTTATACAGGGACTTTAGGCATGTAGACTCGCTCATACGGACGTACTCGTCAATGAGATCACCGGGCACTTTGTATGCAAGCATTTGGATGGCGGCAGTGCATTTCTGATAAGAGGAGAAACCAAAATTTCCAACGGCATCCTCTTTGCACTTGAAATAGTCATCATAGCCGACGACCCCCTCTCTAGTACGGTGGAAAAGATGCCTACTCATACGGAAACGGCGGCGGAATTTCTGATGTTTGAACAACGGATTTGTTGTATCAAAGTAGTCCTTCCAAAGAAGGAGATGTCCGCTCTCTTGATTGCGATTCAACGTCGGAAGGTGGTCCGGAATGGAGCCACGGAACAACGGCCGCTGGCTATTGAGGTGGTGATGGACCAAAACGACAGCCAATATCTCCTCCTCGTCATCGGACGACGAATCGTCGGAGTCGCAAATGAAATTATGAAAAAAGAACTCGTCGGCGGAGTCTATTTTGTACCTTGGCAAACTGTCGAACAGCTTGCGGGCGTCGACGAAGGAGAAGGCCGGCAAAGGGAGTCGCGGCGCGCACGAACCAGCTAGCTGCCCTGCCGGTGTCCGACGAGCGTGCCAGTGAGGATCTGGCCGGGGTGGCGAGGCAGCTTCTTGGTCACGGCCGCGGCTGTGTCGGGGGGGAGCGGGGGTGGGAAGCGGTCGGTTCCCCGGTAGCAAGACGACGATGGCGGGCGGCGTTGCTGAGCGGATGTTGCAGCGCCGGCAGCTGGCAGAGTCACCGGAAAAATTAGGCGGCGGCGGCGATGAAGGAGGTGGGCGAGGGTTTGTTGTTGGATGGGGAGAGGCCAATGTGCCACCGACCAGTAGGCCCGGGGGAAGGAGAAGGCGAGCGCGCACGTGTCACTCTCGTGTCCGTGCCGACGCAAATCCGGCTCAAAAATGGGTCGGGAATGGGTCGCCCGCGGATGAAAAGCGGACGCGCGTCCGTTTGGGTAAGCGCGTTGGGCTGACTTTTGTGTCCGGGACGACCCAAACAGACGCGAGCGGATGAAATGAGTCGCCCTATTAAAGTTGCTCTTAGACCATTGACTAGACCTCATGTGCAGTTCTGCAACACTACCACCCAATGGTGTTAGTAGTACTGTTAGCCTATGCACCTTTCCAGTAAAAAGTACTAGAGGATAGCGCAAGTACTAGATCTATACCTCTATACCTACTATTAAAAGGAGGTGATATTTTTGGTTTCGTCCCGCTTAGTTGGTCCTACATTACGTTTTTTTTCTTTGGTTTTCGTCCGTGATGCGTCATCCGTACATGGTCTCCTGCCTGGTTCCTACGAGGTGGGATTATTCGATACTGTAGCGGCCGCTGCACCCTGCCTACTTCAAGATTTGAGAAAAAGTCCAGCCCAACCAAAAGCCCATTATAGAAAAAGGTTTGCGTTGCTGATCAGTACATAGCTAGCCTCAAGATCGATCAAGCCGGCGTCGTGGTGTTACGAACATGCATGTGCTAGCCTAGAAATCCATCCAGCAGCTAGCTAGCTTGGCACGTAGGATCCCCAATCAATACGTATGCCGTATGCGTGTATCCTCAAGATCGATCAAGCGGGCATCGTGATGTTACGAGCGTGCATGTCCTAGCTAGCCCAGGAATCCATCCAGCTAGCTCTACCTAAGCTTGGCACGTAGGATCTCCAGTCAATACGTATGTGTGTATTGTCAGTCGAAAGTAATCAGGGAGGCTCTGGTGCTGCACAGGAAGAGGATCAGGGAGGCGGCAGCGCTGGTCCAGGAGTAGAGGATCGTCGAAGGAGGATGTGCGGTAACGCATCGCTTTATAGGGGGTTGTTTGTGGTATCGATTGACAACTAGCCTGGAACCGTTTACAGGGTAGCCGATTACAACGTGCACTTGCCAAACGCCTGTACCTTTTGTGAGGATACTTTTTTATCCCGTTGCAACGCACGGCGTATTTGCTATAAAATATAAAAAAAACCTCAAATGATTTTTTAAAAATGTTTATATTTTTAATTAGGTGTGTAATATTTAAAGTCATGACAAAAAAATATTACCTACTAATTTGGGGTGTGTGGTATTTTTTTTCTCCCATTACAACGCACGGGCTTTTTTGCTAGTGAAAAATAAAGAGAAGGAAAAGAGCCTTCCTGATGCTTTTGACTTCAGCGGTCATCACGTGGAGTTGTAGTTGGCTTTATTACTCGTCATTACAATTCAACCGATGTGGGGCACCATCCGTGTTTTTTTTTAATTCCCAAAGATGGTTCTAATTAATATCAGATGATCTATCAACTAGTCTGGCCTCGGTTTATATAATACACCAGAGGCCTAGGGTTTAGGAGAGTTATTGGCTTGGACGCCAAGTCTTGTGGAGTTTTCCTTGTATATGTCATGGTCTGCCAAAAGTGGCCCATTAGTGAACCGACATGGGGTCCTCGACCCGATCCACCTAATCGGAAGATGACGTGATGAGTACCCCTAGTCCCGGACACCATTAGGCGGTGTACGTTATGGGATGCCTAGACCGGATGGTCTTAAGGCCACTGGATTAGATTGTGTCTGTTATATGGACATGACACATATGTATACTTGTAGGTGTAGCAACTTTGTTTTGCTTAGAAAGTGGCTCTGGGTTGATCCTTGTATTTATTTGTCAGGCTCTGATGAATAATTAATAAAGATGATTGTGTGCATCATGTTGATGCAGAGGCCGAGGTAATCCTCCTTCTTGAAACCAAAAAAAATCTGTTTTTTCTTACCCATACACACACTTCATATATTACTTGGGTGAGATTAAACCTTAAAATAGCTAGCATCCTCTTGGCCTATGCCAAATTTGTCTACGACCTGTAAGTAGTCAAGCCGAGTGGCACGGGTGGCCTATGGTTAGTAACAACCATCCGGCATGGTTAGCATTTAGAGTTTGTAAAAGAGGCATCTCGATCAATGAAACGGGGTTATACTTCTATTTTTGGGTTGTTGTTCCTCCTCTCGCCTCCTTCATATGAGAGGACCATCACCTCCCTTTCTCGTCTTCCCAACATTCCCGCTCTCCTTCCTCCTGCCGCAGCTGTCGTGATTCGGCAGCTGCTGGGAGCCAACTCGGCAATCCGCCATCCATTCGGAGGAGGGAAGGCAACGTTAGCCGCGGCGCATTCGATAGCCAACACACATTACACCGTTACAGAAAAATCATTGCACAAACAATGGCCAACAGCTGCAGAGAACACAAGCGCGGCGTTCCACGTCCCCCACCATTGTCACTCTTCATCGGTAGGGAGCAAGAGCCAGCGGTCGCGCGGACACACCCGGCTGCTGCCGACAACAGCAACAAGAAGAGGATGTTGTCCAAGCAGCTGTCCATGAAGGAGACCACCCGAGAGGTCAAGTGGGAGAAGCGGCGGCGACAGATACAACGGCAAAGGAGTAGCATGGGCCTGTACGACGCCGACCGTGTGGGATGCGCTAACACGCACGCCACTTCGAACGGTGTGACCGACGAGGACCTGGATGAGCTCAAGGGATCCATGGAGCTTGGCTTCGGGTTCAACGAGGAGAACGGAGGCCAGAACCTCTGCGACACGCTCCCCGCCCTCGACCTGTATTTCGCTGTCAACCGGCAGCTGTCCGAGCCGAAGATGCGGGCGTGCAGTCGCTCGTTGCCTTCCCTTTCTGTGGTGACCTCCTCATCATCCATGCACTCCGGCACGCCGAGCCCGGCCGGCAGTCCTACCGCTCAGCCCTCCCTCCTTGACTCGTTGAAAATTAGCAGTCCAGGTCAGTAACGTCGTACGTTTCCTTTGTTAATTTCTTCCTATTATAGATTCCGAAAGAACCATCAGCTTATGTTATTATGTGGTCGGTTGTTTGGTCCTCTGACTCATGCAGCAGGCGAGAACCCACAGCTTATCAAGACAAGGCTAAGGCAGTGGGCTCAGGTAGTGGCTTGTTCAGTGAAGCACTCTAGCTGAGAGCGCTGGCTGCAATGAACCACCCATCCCGCAGAACCGTTGTACATCCGAGTGTTCCATTAGACGATGATGGAGAGGACATGACCGGTGGTGCAATTAACACAACGTCGTAACCTTGTTGCTCTGGTGACGCCCATGGTTGTTGTGCATAGTTTAGTCTGTATGTATGTGTTGGCAACATTAATGCACCGCCCCCTATATTGACAGGACAACATTTGATGCAAGGATGTTCTTCTTGTTCACCAACTTCTTTAGAAACACTAACTCTTGCTGAAACATTTCCATAAAAAACTAGGCATGCACACTGGCAAGATATATTCGACTAAAACACACTCATCCAAGGAGACAAATATCCTCCGAAAACCACCACTAACTGTTTTGTACAGATTGTAGGGGAGAAAAGTTGGGCCGATAAAATTTCAGTTTTGAATCAGAGATTTTAGATGGGCATATGTAATACAACACTGAATGTCTGAAATTAAATTGGGCGTTCCGCTATAGTACTTGCACCTCTGACCGTTGAAGATGTTGCTTAAATATGCATATATTGTGTGAATTACTTGTCCACGACACAAGTTACATGATGTTATCATCATCCATCATAAAATGCATGCTTTTGATTGGACTTAGCGCAAATCACTCATGTGGATATCACAATTTCTTCTATGGATTCTCAAGCCTCAGATACAAAATGTGTCTTATTGGGCATCTCCAAACGTTGATGTTAAACAAACACTCATATGTCTGTGGACATCTGGCCGGGAGGACACCATCAAACACTATCCTTTGAACCTTTTCCAGTTCAAACATTTCAAAGTCACAATTTTGACAAAATTTAGACTAGTTCGATATATTACATTCAAATTTAACTAGTTCCATATAAACTACTCAAAATTAAACTAAACTAATGCTGGATGGCAACCTCATAAGCATGGCCTCCGAGGCCACTAGGAATGCAATCCTCATCGCGACGCTTGGGGAAGTCGGGCCAGCTGCGCTGGCACGCTCGTGGGAGATCACCATGAGTCCTCCTCCGCCTTATGTTGTGCCTTATCCTCCTCCTCATGGAGCTCACGCACCAACTTGACGATACTGATCTAGAGAAACTCCCTGTTGATCCGGCGCCGGCGGGGACCAGTGTCTGATTGCTGGTCTTGGACCAGTCGACAGCCCATGCCACCATGAGCTCCTCACCGGCGAGGACCCAATCCGGTGCCACCTACATCCTGGCGAAAGACACCGAGCATCGCTCTATTTTGGTGAGGGCTTTAGATCACCCGGACGAGGAGGAGGGCACGCCACACGACCTCTCGCTGGCGAGATAGTATTCGAAGCAGGTGCACGGTTACTGCTCTTGATTGGCGGTGGCCAGGAGCGGGTGTCAGGCTGGTGACGCGACGGCGAGGGCTGATGATGCAATGGGGATGCCTTGGGCGCCACTGGCTGCCGGTCTGGATGATGAGGCTCTGCAGCGTCAACAACAACAGTTGGACCGGTGCATCTAGAAAAGGGACGCACGAGGCCAGGCCATAAGCTTCTCCAGCTCCTCCTCCCTAGTACGTATGAGGTAGCCGGATAGAGGGGCCTCCTAGTCCGACGACTTGGCCATCTCTTTCCAATCAACAACGTCGTTGTCGGAGGTAGGCTCCTCATTGATGATAGGGGGCGTGGTGGAGTAGGACGGGCCCGACGACATGCGCCGGCGAGGCACATTACCCAAGAAGGCACATGACAGTGATGTTTCTCCGCGTTGCCATGGATTGGAGACCAAGCTCCCACTATCGTCATATATGTTGTTGAAAGTGCTAGTTATCGACTAGAGGGGGGTGAATAGGTGATTTTTATGGAAGTTTTCGAGACAGTCAATGTCTTCGAAGACGCGGAAGCAAAACAGTAACTAAACAAATTATGGCGGAAGATAAGCTACACTAGACATGCTATCAGTGCAACACAAATGAAGTGAGAAGTGAAGACAATAAGCAAACTAGGTAGCAAGGAATAATAGTAACAACTAATATGAAGACAAAGATGAGATCAAAGGGAATGTCTTCACACAGAGATGAGCAGGCAAAGGCATCACGATACAAAATAGCAAGTAAAGGAGTGAAGGGATAGAAACAGTTGCTCGAAGAAGACAAGTGATTTGTTTGACCAGTTCCAGCTGATGTGACAGTTGTACGTCTGGTTGGGGAGGCTGAGATTGAACTCTGAAGACCTGGTCTTCACCTTATTCCCCTTGAGCTAAGATCACTTAGACCTCGCCCAATTACTTAGGTAAGTCTTCAAGGTAGACTTCCAAACCTTGACAAACTTCGTTCACAGGCGATCCACAATGATTCTTGGATGCTCAGAACGCGACACCTAAATGTCTGGAAGATCACAGTCTTTAAGTGTCATAAGTCTTTGCTTCACTCAGAACAGAATGTCTACATTGATGCTTCATCACTTTGGGCTTTGGGTGTTTGGGTTTTTCTTCGAAGGAAAATCTCTTTCAAAGGCTTCGGAGGTTGGGTTGCTCTCAAACAACAAAAGTCATGCAATAACTCGGAGCAGCCATCAACTTATGGTGGTGGGGTGGCTATTTATAGCCAGGGCAACCTGACATGATTTTACCAAAATGACCATGGGCCATCAATCGATCGACATGTATCCCAACAGTCGGATTTCAAACACACTTGGCAACATTACTTGGGCTACAAGCAATGCTGACTCATCCAACATTAGACGAGATATTCTCTCATTGTCTTCATTGGAAGACATAGGCTTTTGGTAAAGCAATCACTTCAACAACTTTTTTTATATCACCTCAACCCTACTTAATAGTGTCGTGGTTCCTATGACTCAATAAAAGAAAATGAAACCTACAAAGAAGCTATGTCTTCGGGTTCCATTGTCTTCACTCATTATCTTGAAAGGCAACCATTTTCAATAACTTCAGACATTTTTAGGGATCATCTTCGATGGTTAAAATGAATCTCTAGGGACGTCTATCAATGTTATCCTATGTATCTCACAAACATATTAGCCCCTCAACCAAAGTTTATCGTCAATACTCCATAACCAACAAAGGGGTGGCACTAGATGCACTTACAGTTGTCGTGGCGGAATACGACGTGTAGGAGCGGTACCCGCCGAGGTACCATTATCTTGCTTCGTGGAGCGTCCTCTGGCATATTCTTTTTCCCATCAAGGCGGGCGGTGGTTGTGGACGTCGGTGTGCGAGTGTCAACTAAGATTTTGTAGGGGAAAGGACTGGGTGAAGATAGGGTTTTTGGGGTCGCCCATCGAACTTATAATAACCAGGGTAGGCTCGTCAGGTGGCGCCTCGGCCAATCGGGCATGAAGCAGGTAGATGGGAAGTCCGTGAGCTTCCATGAATGCGGAAATGAGCATGAAACCGCATCCGATGACTAGGATTTTGTGTGGGTCCAAACTATTGTGTGGGATTTTGTGTGGGTCCAAACTACTAGGAACCCCCGCCCCCATGACCGTTAGGCACACTTTGGACCGACCAAACTAGCTCTTGTCTGGTTTTAGGATGGTTCTAGAACATTCCCAGACCATTTTCTTTCTTTCTTTCTTTCTTTCTTTCTTTCTTTATTTTCATTCTTTCATTTCTTTCTTTTTTGCGTTTTCTTTTCGTTTTTGGTTTTTGGTTTTCGTATTTTCTTTTTTTTAATGTTCACCTTTTCTTTTTCTTCATTTTTGCGAACATATTTTCAAATTTGTGAGCACTTTTTTGAACTCGTCAACATTTTCTGAAATCATTAATATTTCTTGTATTCGCAAACATGTTTATGAAATCATGATTTTTTGAAATTAGCAAAGATTATTTAAAATTCTCAAACATTTATTTAAATCATAAAAAAGTATTCATGAGAACTATTTGAATTGGAAATGTTTTTTGAATTCATGAACGCTATGAAAATTCTCGAAAAATTCTTGCACTTCTTTTTAATTGTAAAAAAAATGAACTCATGAACATTTTTCTGAAATTGTGTACATTTTTTGAAACCCACGAACATTTGTTTGAATTTGGGGAAAAAATTTAAGTTTCATGAACATTTTTTGTTTTGATAAACCTTTTTTGAAATGCATGAATTTTTTTTTAATTCATGGACTTTGTGTGAATTAACAAACATTTTTGAAATCGATGAACTTCTGTGTAACTCACTAACATATTTTGAGTTCTGTGAATATAGTTTTAAAATTAAAATGTTGTTTGAGTTCACGAACATTTTTTTAAATTCTTGAACATTTTTTTAAAATTTTTGATCATTTTTTTATTTCCAGAACATTTGTTTCAAAATTGTGAACAATTTCTAATAATCCATTTTTTAAAAATCTTAAATATTATTTGAATCTGTGAACATTTTTGATTTCTTGAACTTCTTTTCAAAATTCACATTTTTTGCAATTCTGATTTATATAAAAAGAAAAACAGAGAGAAAATAACAAAAAGTAAATAAAGAAAGAAAATGAAAATGAAAAATGGGGGGCGTCCGGCCCCGCCTATGGGTATGTCCAAAAGGGCACGGGGGAGCGCGTAGAGTGCCAAATTGGAGCTTCCCCATATTTTGAGGGCGAACTGGGTGATTTCCAATGTTTGGGCCGCTCTCACCCGATATGAACACCTTAGTTGGAAGATGTCCAAACCACCGAGTTCCCATACAACGGGGTCTACTAAATGAGGGGTACATTTTGTAGGAGCCCCTCAATGGTCACACTCTTAGTCGCCGCCACCGCCACGTATCGCGTGATATGCACTCTCTTGGAATTTCATTTTTTACGAGTTTTCAGGTTTTAGATGGGGTTTTCGGGTTTTTTCGGCTTTACTTTTTTTTTGTTTTCCAAGATTTTGGACCCACAACAAATTGCTTGCAAAAACGTGTTTTCTTTTCTTTTTCTTCCGCTAGAGGCTTGTGAAGGCACATATTTGCTTCCGCAAGAGGCACAACTATACATCTCAAAAAAGGAAAAATGGGGTTTCTTTTTTTACGAGAGGCACATATGTACTTCTTGTGAAGGCACGAATTTGCTTTCGCGAGAGGCACAACTGTGCCTCTCAGAAAAGCAAAAAAAAACGTGTTTTTTCTGCTTTCGCGAGAGGCACATATTTACTTCTCTTAAAGGCACAGATTTGTTTTCCCGAGAGGCACATGTGCCTCTTCGGAAAAGGAACAAAAATGTAAAAAACCGTGCTTCCGGTTTGGTTTTTTATTCAATTTTTTGTGAAAAAAAGTTCATCAAAACCTATCGCACATGGGATTTAGTTTTGAAAATCTCGACGGGATAAATCCAACGATAAGAAACGGTTCGGAATTTGGACGCACGGTTTAAGAGATAAAATATCTTTAAATAAATGAATCTACGAAAAAAAGGAAACTCTCTGGTTGTGACAAGTACCGCACATGAAGTACGCCACTTGTCGCAACCTAGGAAGGTTGGAATGACATTTGCAAGGGATATCCCTTAACAAGTGATTTCGCAATACAGTACCTTTGGCGCCAGTTGTGCTGACTGGCCCTAACGCATGAAAGTTAATGGCCCCACCCAGCTATATGTGTTGGTAAATCTATTGACTGGTCGACAAGCTACCGTTGACCATGTAGGGTTGACCTTTGACTTTTAGAGAATAAAAAATGTTTTATGTTTTTGAAAAAAAGTTCAACAAATTGGAAAAAGTTCGTGAGTATACTGAAAATTTCATGAATTTAAAAAAAAATCAAGACATGAAAATGTTCATAATTTGAAAAAAATCAAGAAATCAAAAAAGTTCTCAAGATTAAAAATAATAATTTGAAAAGAAGTTCATGAAATATTGAAATAAAGGTTTGCAAATTTAGAGAATTTTGAAAAACAAATTAACGAATTTGATAATAAACAAAAAAGGAAAGGAAATAGGAAAAAAACACCCAAATCTCGTCCTGGGAAAAATCGGGTAAAACTGTTCAAAAAAATGGTGGAACGTTCTAAAAGGTTCCTAACCGTTGAGAAAAAAAAGATGAACCGGACAACCAGGAACCTGGCACGATCGAGCGAACGAGAAAGAAAAAAGAGCTAAATTGGCCGAGCCCAGGTGGAAGGGAGTGTGTGCCAGTCGCTAAAGGGCATGAATAGGGAGAAATGAGCGTGAGATGCCCTAAGTGAAGCACGCAAACGAACTGCTAGTATCGCATATATGGATGAACCTCGTTGTACACATGTGCTAGAAATAGCTAAACATATTAGACTTCCGCTACAAATAAAGGCAATCTTAGTTGAACAAGGATGGCAATGCGGAAAAAATCACGAGGCGGAAATAAAGGCATAATAACGGCTATGTAATATAGAAGTTTCTTATTCAAAACTCACGAGGCGGAAAAAATCTCGACATCTGCATCCGCGTCGCCCCTTGCTAGGGCGGCTCGGGTGGAAACCCTAATCCCCGCCGCCGGGCACATCCATCCTCACCCTCCCCTCCACTGCCGCTGGAGGAGGTTGCTGGGCGAAGCCCCGGGCGGCTGACGGTGGCCCTCTTCGCTCCCGCGTCCGATCGGGTGAGGCGGGTCACCCATGGCGTCGGAGCATTCCTCCCCGATCTGCGTCACGGTGGCGCGGCTGTTCGCCTCTAGGGACAGTGCAAGGTGGCGGCGTGGTGCTGGGCGGAGGCGGCGGAGCTCCTGGGCTTCGTGGAAGATCTGGTGGCGCCGACCGCTCGGTGGGCTCGTAGGGTCATGGCGGCCTTGGTCGCGGTGGCCGGCAGCTCGGCTGGTTGGCAGCGGCGGAACATGGCCGGTGGCAGCGGCGATGTTCTGTCTGGATCCCGAGGCGGCGGCCCTGGAAGGTGGCGGCGGGTGAAGCTCGGGCTTCCGGCGGCGGCATGGCGTGGTGCAGTCCCTGTCCAAGGCGGATCTGTGTCGGCGATCTGGTGGTTTTTGCTACGGATTGTTTCAGATCAGAGACGGTGACGAGCGTGCGGGATCCATCTAGGCGGCTCTCGCGGTTTGGCCAGGTGGGGTGGGAGCCCTCCTCCCAGGCTCCAGTGGTGGCACACTCAGGCAGTGGCCGGTGTGCCAAGACTCCCACGGTGGCACTGCTGTTGCGGTTGGTCGCCTTATCTAGGCGGCTAGATCTGGGGCTTTGAAGGCAGTCGAGACAGTGCACAGGTTGTCGGGTGGATTTCTTGGGACGGATCCGGGTGAAAACCTGGTCTTCGGTCGGTGGCCGGAGCCGGTGATGACGATGCCCTTATCATCGCTTCCTTCATGAAGGCATCATCGAGGTGAAGCTCCCAACCCCACCCAATACCTCCGGGGGAAACCCTAGATTAGTTGATCGGATGACGGAGGCAATCATGTGTTGTTACCCCCTTGGGGGCATTCCTGGAGGTGCACCCGGGCTTGAGGGACCAGCGGACAGCTTCTTCGGTGGAGTGGTGTTTCTTTCTACATATTCATGGCGGCGGTTCTCGGCAGCGCGGAGCAGTGGAGCCTCGGCGTCAGATGTATGGCGATGGACACGCGCAGGAGGAAGACGTTGTCTGGCGTCGTGCTGGCGTCGATGGTAGAGAGGCCTGACAAGGTCGATGCGTCAGTATCTGCTTTGAGGATGGATCGATGGAAGACGAAGGTGACGACCCTTGTAGCGTGTGCGTGTGGTACTCACTGAGAGTGCGTCGGACCAGAGGTTTTTGTGAATTATAAATAAAATGGCTGATGCATCACCCAGATGCAGAGGCCGGGGTGCATCCTCTAAAAAAATCTAAGATTTACTCGCTTATCTATTTCACTGGGTGCAGCAATCTCCTCATTAACCCATATCATACTTCAGTTCCATCTCTGAATTCTTGCACTACAAATAAAACACATACAATATCAGTGAAATTAGATAACCTTTATCGTAGATACTCCTCTGCATCAAAATATAAGACATTTTTTAACAATGTGACGGTGCCAGAAAAACGTCTTATATTATATTATGTTATGGAGGGAGTAATATTGTAGAAAGATAGTTAGAGAGTGAAGTTTGATAACCTTCATCGCTTATAATATTCTAAAAAGATAGTTAGATGGTGAAGTTTGATAATCTTCATCCCTGATAATATTCTAGAAATCACAAGGCACAAGAAAGATATTTAATTGCTTGCTTCCTTTGGACTCGAGTGACACAAAATCACTGGATTTGGCTTCTTCACTACACTGGAGGAACCAAGCCAATATCAGTCAGCCAATATATGCAGTGTAGTTTGAATATACTCACTCTACACACATCAAGCAAGCGATCGATCCCATCCTAGTGCAAGAAAACATTAATTCATAAGGCTGGTGATTCAAGAGCTGTGTCCAACACATGGGTTGTGATAGGGGCGCGTGTCTGTTTGGAGCTACCAGTAATTTTCAGAGCGTAAAATGCATCATAAGTCCTATAACTATTTGAGGTGTGTTATGTTAGTCCTAAAACTTAAAAAGTGTTGATTCAGGTCCCAAAAGTTTATAAGTTGTTCATCACGAGTCTTAAGCAGGCTAGACCATTTTCTGCACCACAGAAGCTTTATTGGCAGAAAGCTGGGAAAGGGCTCCAAGGTGTGCTTCAATAATCTGCATCCGATCTTTTGAAAATTTGAACTAAGTGTAAGAAAGCAAAATTACCAAAAGTTGTGCTGATATAAAAACTAATATCGTAGTTAGACAACTGGACAAGCAAAGTACACAAAACAATCTGGATAATCATGGAAGTTCAGGCTATGAACAATTGTGGTGTAAAAAATTGATAAAAAACCAAGCATCAAACAGAAGGTGAAAAAAGATCCATGCCCAAGAGTTGTCTTTTCCAGCATATGCTCGTTCAGCAATGTTATCTTTCCCCCATACGTTCATTATGGATTGAGATCCTGACTTGAGTCACCAGTCATCAGTGAACAGTACGGTGACCTGCCCCCTCTTCACACCGTTTGATCTAAAATCGGCGGACAGATGCGCGTGAACAGTACAAAATCTATAGTGCTCGGGCTACAGTACCGCGTATACAGTAACCGATCTACAGTACCCGTCTACAGTGTTTCCTGCTGCAGTGTTTGATCTGACCCGCCCCTTGCATCCAATGGTGGGCTACCCGCCAGTTACGGCGTGACTAGTCAGAGGCCAGTCACTGGATCCCAGTCCGTTCATTATGGGGGGAAACACATTTACTGTCAAGACAATGTTTCAAATGAGACTTGCGTTCTATCTCTTTTCATGCAAACTGTACTTTCTGTTTGCCAATAGATAATCCAGTTCCGTTTAGATAAACAAATACAGAACTGCGCGAAGCAAAGTTATTGCGTGTAATACTTGCAGAAATCAGTTGCCTTCAGATAAGCAAAGCAAACATCTTGGCTCTGCAATGAAAACATTGAGAAAACATTCATCATCTTCTTTGGGACTAACTTTACTTAGTGTTGCTGGCATTCAATCTCTCCAAATAGATACAGGGGAATCTCATTCTTTGAGGAAGTGATGTTACTACATCTGACTTTCCCAAGCAGATTGCTTTAGATATCATCGTCACGGGATGCTGGACCTTTGCTTAGTGTTGCTCGCATTCAATCTCTCCAAATAGATACAGGGGAATCTCATTCTTTGATGAAGTGATGTTACTGCATCAGACTTTCCCCGAGCAGATTGCTTTACATATCATCACCATGGGATATTGGAATATTTGGATGCAAAAGGAATGGACAGATTTTTAAAATTGGAGTACCACGAATGGCAAAAAATGTAGATTATCTCGGTCAGTGGAGTTGGTTAGCTGCAGAATAATTTCCGTGGATCTGAGGAGAGTCCGCCACTGGACCTTGCGGCCCGGACAGGTACAGCAGTAGCACAGGGCCCTGTAGACGGGACTGAGATCCGGTGCCTTGACTGAGCCAAGGCACCGGTGAACAGTGTGGTGCCTTGCCGACTTGGCCGTTGGATTGAAAACGGACAGGCAAGATCTCGCACTGTAGATTATGTACTGTAGCTGGTCCTGTAGCACCGACCTGTGAAAGAACTCTGTAGCAGATTGTACTGTGGATGGTTCCTGTAGCAGTGCCCCTGTTCATGTTCATCCGACCATTGATTCTCGATTCGACGGACATAAATGAAGGGCAAGGCATGACACTGTTCGCCGGTGCCTTGGCTCTGTCAAGGCACTGGACCATCCACGGTACAATCTGCTACAGAGTTCTTTCACAGGTCGGTGCTACAGGACCAGCTACAGTACATAATCTACAGTGCGTGATCTTGCCTGTCCGTTTTCAATCCAACGGCCAAATCGGCAAGGCACCACACTGTTCACCGGTGCCTTGGCTCAGTCAAGGCACCGGATCTCAGTCCACGTACGTGGTCGCTCTCGTGGGGAGCCACCCGAAAGGATGAGGTGGGCCTCGGAAGTCGACGGCGCGCGTGCGCAGGCACGTGGCCGGCGGCGACGGCGCATCGCCTCACGTGGCCGTGGCGCCGGCCTTTTTGATTTGAACTGCCCGGCCACGCGGATTCCACTTGCGCGCGCGGCGAGAGGGACGTCGGCCCGATAAAACTAGACGTGATTAGGCACGCGCGCGGGAGGATATCCATCCAGGTACTGCTCTGTTCACAGCTCGCACGCGCGCAACGCCACACACTTTTTTTTCTTTCTAAAAGGCGCGCAGAGCCACTGCCTTCGACTGGACGATTAATGTTTTCTCCGGACGGCTCGACACCTATATGGAACTCTATATAGATTCTATAGACATTTTTTGTTATTCTATTCTATGAGGGTTTTATAGATATTTATTCTATATTCTATGAGGGTTCTACAGATATTTTTGTTCTTCTATTCTATGAGTGCATCTTGGACAAGGACCACTTAACGGACACACTATTTTGTCTGTGGATGGTCCGCATCAGTCCGTGAACACTGATGTGGGAGCCAGCCATCCAATTATGTCCTTTAAATGTTTTTTTTTCTAATTTCACAACACTCGAAACAATTATAGAAAATAGCACAATTCATAAATAACTAATATGAATATCCTTGGTATGACAATAGTTTAGATGTAAATATTACATTTGAGATAGCAAGATGTTCAACAAGATTTTGTGAATTCAACGCAATTAGAGTTAGAACCGGCACATGTTGTCACACACATAGTTATCCTTGAGCTTCATTCCACAACGTATGAGCGTAAATGGTCTACCCTCGCTCCTGTGCTACAACACGACAGCGCATCCAGGCTATACAGTGTGATGATTACCAAGTTGCAACATTGAGTGAATCAATAAATTGACCGACATGTAGAGCAACAAGAAGGAAAACTTACGTCTTTACGATGGACGAGCCTGATTGATGGTGTCTTGGACTAAGGGGTGCCAACTGAGTCGGTCCATAGTCCTCGGGCTGGGCCTGTAGGTCTCATTCTCCATCGGATGGACTCCGACAGCTACATGCCTGGACATGCTCAAGACTACATCTATCGAAGACTTGACGTATACTCCAAGACATCTCCTACTGCCTCCATGCGTGCCCCTGGACACCGACCATGTAACCCTAGGTGCCCGACCTGGCATGTATATAAGCCAAAGGGTTTAGCCTGTAGAGGGGATCTCAACACAATTACATTCGCCTAGCCCTAGAGTTAGGTGTCTCCTTATGAGCTCGAGGTAGATCAAGCTTGTACTTGATACATCATCATCATCATCAATATAAACAAGAGCAAGACGTAGGGTTTTACATCCATAGAGAGGGCCCGAACCTATGTAAAATTCATCTCCTTCATTCCTATTACCATTGATTCGAGATCCAGATCTCGGGACCCCCTTCCCCGAGGTCTGCTAGTTTTACCACCGACATTGGTGCTTTCATTGAGAGTTCCGCTGTTGGATCAACGAAAAGATTGATTGCTCATCTGCAGATTAACTCCGGCACCGACTACGAGGACATCTTTGTCCTCGACTAGCTTTTCGTGTTCAGAAGCATGATCTTCTGTGCTGACTCCGCGAGCCATCTGGCTCCCATTGATAATTACGCCCCAGATCAGATCATGACGTTCGGAGGCCTGGTATACACTACGGATTCCTGTGGCGACCTCGTTCTTTTAGGATGGAGTCCAGGCCGGATCGAGCGATTATCAAACATCGGGGGCTCGACCTCGGAACCGATCTCCGTCAAGGACACCGGATCAGATCCTCTGACACTGGAAGACCACGCGAAGGAACCAAACATACCTGCTTCAGGCAATCTCTGAAGGAAATATGCCCTAGAGGCAATAATAAAGTTGTTATTTTATATTTCCTTATTCATGATAAAGGTTTATTATTCATGCTAGAATTATATTAATCAGAAACCTAAATACATGGGTGAATATATAAACAAACACCGTGTCCCTAGTGAGCCTCTACTTGACTAGCTCGTTGATCAAAGATGGTTAAGGTTTCTTAACCATGGACATGAGTTGTCATTTGATAACGTGATCACATCATTAGGAGAATGATGTGATGGACAAGACCCATCCGTTAGCTTAGCATTATGATCATTCAGTTTTATTGCTATTGATTTATTTATGTCAAATACATGTTCCTTCGACTATGAGATTATGCAACTCCCGGATACCGGAGGAATGCCTTGTGTGCTATCAAACGTCACAACATAACTGGGTGATTATAAAGATGCTCTACAGGTATCTCCGAAGGTGTTTGTTGAGTTGGCATAGATCGAGATTATGATTTGTCACTTCGAGTATCGGAGAGGTATCTCTGGGCCCTCTCGGTAATACACATCATAAGCTTGCAAGCAAACGACTAAGGAGTTAGTCACGAGGTGATGTATTACAGAATGAGTAAAGAGACTTGTCGGTAACGAGATTGAACTAGGTATGAAGATACCGACGATCGAATCTCGGGCAAGTAACATACCGATAGACAAAGGGAATTGCGTATGTTGTCATAATGGTTCGACCGATAAAGATATTCGTAGAATATGTAGGAGCCAATATGGGCATCCAGGTTCCGCTATTGGTTATTGACCGGAGAGGTGTCTCGGTCATGTCTACATAGTTCTCGAACCCGTAGGGTCCGCACGCTTAACGTTTGGTGACGATATAGTATTATATGAGTTATGTGATTTGGTGACCGAATGTTGTTCGGAGTCCCAGATGAGATCACGGACATGACGAGGAGTCTCGAAATGGTCTAGAGGTAAAGACTGATATATAGGACGATGATATTCAGACACCGGAAGTGTTTCGGAGAAAACCGGATAGTCATCGGAGTACCGGTCACCCTCGGGAGTACATTGGGCCTATTGGGCCACAAGAGGGGAGCACACCAGCCCACAGGGGGCTTGCGCGCCCCCATGGCAGCCGGCCAAGTGGGGAAGGAAAAGGGGGAGGATTCAGCCTCCGCTTCCTTCTCTCTCCCCCCTTTCCTTTCTTCTCCGGCAATTAAGGAAAGTGGGGGCGCCACTTGGGAAGGACCCCAAGTAGGATTCGGCCTACTTGGGGCGCCCTCCTGGCTGCTCCCTACCCCTCCCACCTATATATATGTGGGGGGCGCCCCTAGCATATACCATACAATTGCCTAGCCGTGTGCGGCGCCCCCCTCCACCGTTTACACCCTCGATCATATTTTCATAGTGCTTAGGCGAAGCCCTGCGAGGATCACTTCACCATCACCGTCACCACGACGTAGTGCTGACCGAATTCATCTACTACCTCGACATCTTGCTGGATCAAGAAGGCGAGGGGCGTCACCAAGCTGAACGTGTGCAGAACGCGGAGGTGTCATGCATTCGGTACTAGATCGGTTGGAGCGCGAAGAAAGTTCGACTACATCAACTGCGTTGTGAAACGCTTCCGCTTACGGTCTACGTGGGTACGTGGACACACTCTCCCCCTCGTTGCTATGCATCTCCATGGATAGATCATTGCGTGTGCGTAGAATTTTTTTGTTTTCCATGCAACGTTTCCCAACAGTGGCATCATGAGCCAGGTCTATGCGTAGATGATATGCACAAGTAGAATACAAAGAGTTGTGGGCGGTGATAGTCATACTGCTTACCACCAACGTCTTATTTTGATTCGGCGGTATTGTGGGATGAAGCATCCTGGACCAACCTTACATGTCCACGCACATGAGACCGGTTCCACCGACAGACATGCAACTAGTTTTGCATAAAGGTGGATGGTGGGTGTCTGTTTCTCCTACTTTAGTTGAATTGAATTTGACTACGGCCGGTCCTTGAAGAAGGTTAAAACAACAAACTTGACGAAACACCGTTGTGGTTTGATGCGTAGGTAAGAACGGTTCTTGCTAGAAGCCCGTAGCAGCCACGTAAAACTTGCAACAACAAAGTAGAAGACGTCTAACTTGTTTTTGCAGGGCATGTTGTGATGTGATATGGTCAATACATGATGTGATATACGTTATTGTATGAGATGATCATGTTTTGTATAAGTTATCGGCAACCGGCAGGAGCCTTATGGTTGTCTCTTTATTGTATGAAATGCAAACGCCATGTAATTGCTTTACTTTATCACTATGCGTTAGCAATTTTTGTAGAAGCAATAGTTGGCGAGACGACCACGACGCAACGGTGGAGATCAAGGTGTAGAGCCGGTGACGATGGAGCTCATGACGATGCTTTGGAGATGGAGATCAAAAGCACAAGATGATAATGGCCATATCATGTCACATATTTTGATTGCATGTGATGTTTATCTTTTATGCATCTTATTTTGCTTAGTACGGCGGTAGTATTATAAGATGATCCCTTAACTAAATGTCAAGGTAAAAGTGTTCTCCCTGAGTATGCACCGTTGCTACAGTTCGTCGTGTTGAGACACCACGTGATGATCGGGTGTGATAGACTCTACGTTCACATACAACGGGTGCAAGACAATTTTGCACATGCGGAATAATTGGGTTAAACTTGATGAGCCTAGCATGTACATACATGGCCTCGGAACACTGGAGACCGAAAGGTCGAACGTGAATCATATAGCAGATATGATCAACATAGAGATGTTCACCATTGATGACTACTCCATCTCACGTGATGATCGCACATGGATTAGTTGATTTGGATCACATATCATTTAGATGACTTGAGGGATGTCTATCTAAGTGGGAGTTCTTAAGTGATTTGATTAACTGAACTTAATTTATCATGAACTTAGTCCTAATAGTATTTGCATACCTATGTTGTAGATCAATGGCCCGTGCTACCGTTCCCCTAAATTTTAATGCATTCCTAGAGAAAGCTAAGTTGAAAGATGATGGTAGTAGCAACTACACAGACTGGGTCCGTAACTTGAGGATTATCCTCATTGTTGCACAAAAGAATTATGTCCTTGATGCACCGCTAGGTGAAAGGCCTGTTGCAGGAGTAGATGCTGATGTTTTGAACGTCTGGCAAGCTCGATCTGATGACTACTCGGTAGTTCAGTGTGCCATGCTTTAAGGCTTAGAATCGGGACTTCAAAGACGTGTTGAACGTCATGGACCATATGTGATGTTCCAGGAGTTGAAGTTAATATTTCAAGCAAATGCCCGAGTGGAGAGATATGAAGTCTCCAACAAATTCTATAGTTGCAGAATGGAGGAGAACAGTTCTGTCAGTGAACACATACTCAAAATGTCTGGGTATCATAATCACTTGACTCAGCTGGGAGTTAATCTTCCACATGATAGTGTTATTGATAGAGTTCTTCAATCACTGCCACCAAGCTATAAAGGCTTCATGATGAACTATAATATGCAAGGGATGGACAAGACAATTCCCGAGCTCTTCGCAATACTCAAAGCTGCGGAGGTAGAAATCAAGAAGGTGCATCAAGTGTTGATGGTTAACAAGACCACTAGTTTCAAGAAAAAAGGGCAAGGGAAAGAAACGGAACTTCAAGAAGAATGGCAAGCAAGTTGCCACTCCCGGGAAGAAGCCCAAAGTTGGACCCAAGCCTGAAACTGAGTGCTTCTACTGCAAAGGGACTGGTCACTGGAAGCGGAACTGCCCCAAGTATTTGGCGGATAAGAAGGATGGCAAAGTGAACAAAGGTATATTTGATATACATGTTATTGATGTGTACCTTACTAATGCTCGTAGTAGCACCTGGGTATTTGATACTGGTTCGGTTGCTCATATTTGTAACTTGAAACAGGAGCTACAGATTAAACAAAGATTGGCTAAGGACGAGGTGACGATGCGCGTCGAGAATGGTTCCAAGGTCGATGTGATCGCCGTCGGCACGCTACCTCTACATCTACATTCGGGATTAGTTTTAGACATGAATAATTGTTATTTGGTGCCAGCGTTGAGCATGAACATTATATTTGGATCTTGTTTAGTGCGAGACGGTTATTCATTTAAATCAGAGAACAATGGTTGTTCTATTTATATGAGTAATATCTTTTATGGTCATGCACCCTTGAAGAGTGGTCTATTTTTGTTGAATCATGATTGTGGTGATACACATATTCATAATATTGATGCCAAAAGAGGCAAAGTTGATAATGATAGTGCAACATATGTGTGGCACTGCCGTTTAGGTCATATTGGTGTAAAGCGCATGAAGAAACTCCATGCAGATGGGCTTTTGGAATCACTTTATTATGAATCATTTGATACTTGCGAACCATGCCTCATGGGCAAGATGGCTAAAACTCCGTTATCCGGAACAATGGAGCGAGCCAATGACTTATTGGAAATAATACATACCGATGTATGCGGTCCAATGAGTGTTGAGGCACACGGCGGGTATTGATATTTTCTGACCTTCACAGATGATTTGAGCAGATATGGGTATATCTACTTAATGAAACACAAGTCTGAAACATTTGAAAAGTTCAAATAATTTCAGAGTGAAGTGGAAAATCATCGTAACAAGAAAATAAAGTTTCTACGATCTGATCGTGGAGGTGAATATTTGAGTTACGAGTTTGGCCTTTATTTAAAACAATGTGGAATAGTTTCACAACTCACGCCACCTGGAACACCACAGCGTAATGGTGTGTCCGAATGTCATAACCGTACTTTATTAGATATGGTGCGATCTATGATGTCTCTTACCGATTTACCACTATCGTTTTGGGGTTATGCATTAGAGATAGTTGCATTCACGTTAAATAGGGCACTGTCTAAATCTGTTGAGACGGAACTATGGTTTGGCAAGACACCTAATCTGTCATTTCTTAAAGTTTGGGGTTGCGACACTTATGTCAAAAGGCTTCAACCTGATAAGCTTGAACCAAAATCGGAGAAGTGCGTCTTCATAGGATACCCTAAGGAAACAATTGGGTACACCTTCTACCACAAATCCAAAGGCAAAATCTTTGTTTCCAAGAATGGAACATTTCTATAGGAGGAGTTTCTCTCGAAAGAAGTGAGTGGGAGGAAAGTAGAACTTGATGAGGTAATTGTACCTTCTCTCAATTTGGAAAGTAGCACACCAGAGAAATCCGTTCGTGTGATGCCTACACCAACTAGAGAGGCAGTTAATGATGATGATCATGAAACTTCATATCAAGTTACTACTGGACCTCGTAGGTCGAACAGAGCATGTTCCGCACCAGAGTGGTATGGTAATCCTGTTCTGGAAGTTATGTAACTAGACCATGGCGAACCTATGAAGTATGAAGAAGCTATGATGAGCCCAGATTCCGATAAATGGCTTCAGGCCATGAAATCTGAGATAGCTAGGATCCATGTATGAGAACAAAGTGTGGACTTTGGTGGACTTGCCCGATGATCGGGGAGCCATAGAGAATAAATGGATCTTCAAGAAGAAGACCGACGCTGATGGTAATGTTAGTGCCTACTGATAACCCACAAGTATAGTGGATCGCAACAGTTTTCGAGGGTAGAGTATTCAACCCAAATTTATTGATTCGACACAAGGGGAGCCAAAGAATATTCTCAAGTATTAGCAGCTGAGTTGTCAATTCAACCACACCTGGAAGACTTAATATCTGCAGCAAAGTATTTAGTAGCAAAGTAGTATGGAAGTAACGGTAACGGTGGCAAAAGTAACAGTAGCAGTTTTGTAGTAGTTGTAACAGTGGCAACGACAAATTAACTAAGCAAAGATCAATATATGAAAAGCTCGTAGGCAATGGATCAGTGATGGATAATTATGTCGGATGCGATTCTTCATGCAATAGTTATAACATAGGGTGACACAGAACTAGCTCCAATTCATCAATTTAATGTAGGCATTTATTCCGAATATAGTCATACGTGCTTATGGAAAAGAACTTGCATGAGATATTTTGTCCTACCCTCCCGTGGCAGTGGGGTCCTATTGGAAACTAAGGGATATTAAGGCCTCCTTTTAATAGAGTACCAGACCAAAGCATTAACACTTAGTGAATACATGAACTCCTCAAACTACGGTCATCACCGAGAGTGGTCCCGATTATTGTCACTTCGGGGTTGCCGGATCATAACACATAGTAGGTGACTATAGACTTGCAAGATAGGATCAGGAACTCACATATATTCATGAAAACATAATAGGTTCAGATCTGAAATCATGGCACTCGGGCCCTAGTGACAAGCATTAAGCATTAAGCACTCGGGCCCTAGTGACTTGCAAACTTCAACACAAGTATTTCTCAAATTCACAACTACTCAACTAGCACAACTTTAATATCACTACCTCCATATCTCAAAACAATCATCAAGCATCAAACTTTTCTTAGTATTCAACACACGCATAAGAAAGTTTTTACTAATCTTGAATACCTAGCATATTAGGACTAATTTCCCAATTTAAGCAAATTGCCATGCTGTTTTGTAGGACTCTCAAAATAGTATAAGTGAAGCATGAGAGAACAATAGTTTCTATAAAACAAAACCACCACCGTGCTCTAAAAGATGTAAGTGAAGCACTAGAGCAAAAACTATATAGCTCAAAAGATATAAGTGAAGCGCATAGAGTATTCTAATAAATTTCGAATCATGTGTGTCTCTCTTAGAAGGTGTGTACAGCAAGGATGATTGTGGTAAACTAAAAAGCAAAGACTCAAATCATACAAGACGCTCCAACCAAAACACTTATCATGTGGTGAATAAAAATATAGTTCCAAGTAAAGTTACCGATGGACGAAGACGAAACAGGGGATGCCTTCCGGGGCATCCCCAAGCTTTGGCTTTTTGGTGTCCTTAGATTACCTTGGGGTGCCATGGGCATCCCCAAGCTTAGGCTCTTGCCACTCCTTGTTCCATAATCCATCAAATCTTTTACCCAAAACTTGAAAACTTCACAACACAAAACTCAACAGAAAATCTCGTAAGCTCCGTTAGCGAAAGAAAACACAACACCACTTCAAGGTATTGTAATGAACTCATTCTTTATTTATATTGGTGTTAAAACTACTGTATTCCAACTTCTCTATGGTTTATAAACTATTTTACTAGCCATAGATTCATCAAAATAAGCAAACAACACACGAAAAACAGAATCTGTCAAAAACAGAACAGTCTGTAGTAATCTGTAACTAACGCAAACTTCTGGAACTCAAAAAAATCTACCAAAATAGAACGACCTAAAAAATTTGTTTATTGATCTGCTGAAATTGGAATCAATATTTTATCAAGTTCTGGTGATTTTTAATAATTGTTTTCGTGAACAGAAAGTTTCTGGAATTTTCAGCAAGATCAAATAACTATCATCCAAGAAGATCCTATAGGTTTAACTTGGCACAAACACTAATTAAAACATAAAAACAAATCTAACGAGAGGCTAGATCAAAGATTTATTCCTAAACAGAAGCAAAAAGAAAAAAAATAAAATAAATTGGGTTGCCTCCCAACAAGCGCTATCGCTTAACGCCCCTAGCTAGGCATAAAAGCAAGGATAGATCTAGGTATTGCCATCTTTGGTAGGCAATTCTTCAATAAGACACCTATAACCCTTATGAGTTTCTTTCTTTCTATTAATTATCAAACTTCTAGGCATGAAATCGAAAAAATCATTTGTAGCAAATGGTTCCTTAATGATAGCAAAAAGATTGGGATGAACATTTATTGATTTGAGATCCGCAGTTTCCTTATTAGAGGATTCACCCTTATTTTTAGGAACATACATAAGCTTGGCAATTTTGGTAGGAGGACTTGGAGTATTCTTTACGGAAGAAAAGGCGGTCCCCAAGTTGGTAATGATACCCTCAAGTTTATCGATTCTAGTGGAATCCTGATTCATTCTTTCATTAACTACGGGTTCTTTTTCTTTAAAAAATTTCAAAGTAACTCCTACCTTAGATACATATTGGGTAATTTGGTTGTGGATCTTTTTATCCAAATTTTCAATTAATTCTACAGTAGCAACTTTATTTTCAATAATTTCAAGTCTTTGCATCACATGTTCTAAAGTTAACATAGTTCCATTAACCAAACGAGGTGGTGGGCCAAACAAATCTGTCATAGCATTATAAGAATCAAAAGTATGGCTACCCAAGAAATTGCCTCCGGTAATGGTGTCAAGGATGTATCTATCCCAAGGAGTGATGCCTACATAAAAATTGCGAAGAAGAACGGAAGTAGATTGCTTCCTAGTAGATTTATTTTGCGCATTGCAAATTTTGTACCAAGCATCTTTTAGATTTCCTCCCTCCCTTTGTCTAAAATTAAGAACTTCATTCTCAGGAGATAAAGGGGTAGATAAAGGACTAGCCATGATGGCACACGGGACACAAAAAGGCAAGCGAAAAAGAGGCGAAGGGAAAGAGAGGGCGAATAAAATGGCAAAGGTGAAGTGGGGGAGAGGAAAACGAGAGGCAAATGGCAAATAATGTAATGCGGGGGATAAGAGTTTGTGATGGGTACTTGGTATGTCTCGACTTGTGCGTAGACTCCCCGGCAACGGCACCAGAAATCCTTCTTGCTACCTCTTGAGCACTGCGTTGGTTTTCCCTTGAAGAGGATAGGGTGATGCAGTAAAGTAGCATAAGTATTTCCCTCAGTTTTTGAGAACCAAGGTATCAATCCAGTAGGAGACCACGCACAAGTGCCTCGCACCTACACAAAAAAATAAGAACCTCGCAACCAACGCAATAAAGGGGTTGTCAATCCCTTCACGGTCACTTACGACAGTGAGATCTGATAGATATGATAAGATAATATTTTTGGTATTTTTATGGTAAAGACTAAAAGTAAAGAAAGCAAAATAAACAACGCCATAAATAGCTCGTTGACGGGAGATTAATATGATGGAAAATAGACCCGGGGGCCATAGGTTTCACTAGTGGCTTCTCTCAAGATAGCATAAGTATTACGGTGGGTGAACAAATTACCGTCGAGCAATTGATAGAATTGAGCATAGTTATGAGAATATCTAGGTATGATCATGTATATAGGCATCACGTCCGCGACAAGTAGACCGAAACGATTCTGCATCTACTACTATTACTCCACACATCGACCGCTATCCAGCATGCATCTAGAGTATTAAGTGCATAAGAACAGAGTAATGCTTTAAGTAAGATGACATGATGTAGAGGGATAAACTCATGCAATATGATATAAACCCCATCTTGTTATCCTCGATGGCAACAATACAATATGTGCCTTGCTGCCCCTGCTGTCACTGGGAAAGGACACCGCAAGATTGAACCCAAAGCTAAGCACTTCTCCCATTGCAAGAAAGATCAATCTAGTAGGCCAAACCAAACTGATAATTCGAAGAGACTTGCAAAGATAACCAATCATACATAAAAGAATTCAGAGAAGATTCAAATATTGTTCATAGATAATCTTGATCATAAACCCACAATTCATCGGTCTCGACAAACACACCGCAAAAAAGAAGAGTTACATCAAATAGATCTCCAAGAGAATCGAGGAGAACTTTGTATTGAGATCCAAAGAGAGAGAAGAAGCCATCTAGCTAATAACTATGGACCCGAAGGTCTGAGGTAAACTACTCACACATCATCGGAGAGGCTATGGTGTTGATGTAGAAGCCCTCCGTGTTCAATGCCCCCTCCGGCAGGACGCCGGAAAAGGCCCCAAGATGGGATCTCACGGGTACAGAAGGTTGCGGCGGTGGAATTAGGTTTTCGTGGATGCCTCTGATGGTTTGGGGGTACGTAGGTATATATAGGAGGAAGAAGTTGGTCGGTGGAGCCACGAGGGGCCCACGAGGGTGGAGGGCGCGCCCCCTACCTCGTGGCCGCCTCGTCTATTGCTTGAAGTCCACTCCAAGTCCTCTGGATCACGTTTGTTCCACAAATCACGTTCCTGAAGGTTTCATTCCGTTTGGACTTCGTTTGATATTCTTTTTCTGCGAAACACTGAAATAGGCAAAAAACAGCAATTTGGGCTGGGCCTCCGGTTAATAGGTTAGTCCCAAAAATAATATAAAAGTGTATAACAAAGCCCATTAATCATCCAAAATAGAATATAGTATAGCATGGAACAATAAGAAATTATAGATACGTTGGAGATGTATCAATACTAGGGATCAAAACCTAACAAAACTAACTCGATTACATGATAAATATCATCCAACCCATCACCGTCCAGCAAGCCTACGATGGAATTACTCACGCAAGGCGGTGAGCATCATGAAATTGGTGATGGAGGAAGGTTGATGATGACGACGGCGACGAATTCCCCTCTCTGGAGCCCCGAACGGACTCCAGATCAGCCCACCCGAGAGAGTTTAGGGCTTGACGGCGGCTCCGTATCACAAAACGCAATGAATCCTTCTCTCTGATTTTTTCTCCCCGAACGTGAATATATGGAGTTGGAGTTGAGGTCGGTGGAGCCTCAGGGGGCCCATGAGGCAGGGGGCGCACCCAGGGGAGTAGGCGCGCCCCCACCCTCGTGGACAGGGTGTGGGCCCCCTGGTCTTGATTCTTTCGCCAGTATTTTTTATATATTCCAAAAATATTCTCCGTGAAGTTTCAGGTCATTCCGAGAACTTTTATTTCTGCACAAAAATAACACCATGGCAATTCTGCTGAAAACAACGTCAGTCCGGGTTAGTTCCATTCAAATCATGCAAGTTAGAGTCCAAAACAAGGGCAAAAGTGTTTGGAAAAGTAGATACGATGGAGACGTATGAACTCCCCCAAGCTTAAACCTTTGCTTGTCCTCAAGCAATTCAGTTGATAAACTGAAAGTGATAAAGAAAAACTTTTACAAACTCTGTTTTCTCTTGTTGTTGCAAATATGTAAAACCAACATTCAAGTTTTTAGCAAAGATTATGAACTAATCATATTCACAATAACATTTAGGTCTCATGTTTACTCATATCAATGGCATAATCAACTAGCGAGCAATAATAATAAATCTCGGATGACAACACTTTCTCAAAACAATCATAATATGATATAACAAGATGGTATCTCGCTAGCCCTTTCTGAGACCACAAAACATAAACGCAGAGCACCTCTGAAGAATCAAGGATTGACTAAACATTGTGATTCATGGTAAAAGAGATCCAGTCATAGTCAATGTAAATTAATAGTAATGGATGCAAATGATAGCAGTGCTCTCCAACTGGTGCTTTTTAATAAGAGGAGGATGACTCAACATAAAAGTAAATAGATAGGCCCTTCGCAGAGGGAAGCAGGGATTTGTAGAGGTGCCAGAGCTTGATTTTTTGAAATAGAGATAAATAATATTTTGAGCGGCATACTTTCATTGTCAACATAACAACCGAGAGATCTCGATATCTTCCATGCTACACACATTATAGGCGGTTCCCAAGCAGAATGGTAAAGTTTATACTCCCCCACCACCAACAAGCATCAATCCATGGCTCGCCCGAAACAACGGGTGCCTCCAACTAACAACAACCCTGGGGGAGTTTTGTTTGCAATTATTTTGATTTGGTTTGAGCATGGGACTGGGCATCCTGGTGACCATCCATTTTCTCGTGAGTGAGGAGCGGAATCCACTCCTCTTGAGAATAACCCGCCTAGCATGGAAGATACAGACAGCTCTAGTTCATACATGAGCTATTCGAGCATACAAAACATAATTTCATTTGAAGGTTTAGAGTTTGGCACATACAAATTTACTTGGAACAGCAGGTAGATACCACATATTGGAAGGTATGGTGGACTCATATGGAATAACTTTGGGGTTTATGGAAGTGGATGCACAAGCAGTATTCCAGGTTAGTACAAGTGAAAGCTAGAAAAAGACTGGGAAGCGACCAACTAGAGAGCGACAACAGTCATGAACATGCATTAAAATTAATCAACACTGAGTGCAAGCATGAGTAGGATATAATTCACCATGAACATAAATATTGTGGAGGCTATGTTGATTTTGTTTCAACTACATGCGTGAACATGTGCCAAGTCAAGCCACTCGAATCGTTCAAAGGAGGATACCACCCTATCATAGCACATCAAAACCATTTTAATAGCATGTTGGCACGCAAGGTAAACCATTATAAACTCCTAGCTAATTAAGCATGGCATAAGCAACTATAATCTCTAATTATCATTGCAAACATGTTTCATTCATAATAGGCTGAATCAGGAACGATGAACTAATCATATTTACAAAAACAAGACAGGTCGAGTTCATACCTGCTTTTCTCATCTCAGCCAGTCCATCATATATCGTCATTATTGCCTTTCACTTGCACGACAGAACAGTGTGGATAATAATAATAATAATGCACGTGCATTGGACTAAGCTGGAATCTGCAAGCATTTAATTCAAGAGAGAAGACAAGGTAATATGGGCTCCTAGTTAAATCAACAATAATGCATATAAGCGCCACTTCAACATTTTCATCATGGTCTTCTCCTCTCGACCCCCAAAGAAAAGAAATAAAACTATTTACACGGGAAAGCTCCCAACAAGCAAAAGAAGAACGAGAAATCTTTTTGGGTTTTCTTTTAATTACTACTACTACTACAGGCATGGAAAGTAAACTAGCTAAAAGCTACAACTAAATTTTTGGTTTTTCTTAAGGTTTTTCAAACACACAAGAAGAAAGCAAGAAAAAGGAAAATAAACTAGCATGGATAGTACAATGAAAAAGTATGAGCATCGACAACTAGCATGAGTGTGTGAACATGAATGTAATGTCGGTGAGAAATACGTACTCCCCCAAGCTTAGGCTTTTGTCCTAAGTTGGTCTATGCCCATGGATGGCCTGGCGGATATCCGAAGTTGTAACTGCGGTCGTACTGAGATGCAACCGCTACTACCTCACGAGCTGCAGCTTGGAGGCGAGCTGCTTCCGCCCTCCTCTCGTACTCGTTCGCCTCCTCCCTGGTTATAACATATCTCCTTTTTGCCTGAAAGTCAAAGAAAGTAGGAGCAGGGAGAGCAACATGGACAGTGCGATGTTTGTCAAAGATTAGTCGGTACTGGAGAGACTGTTCATTCCTCTCAACAAACTGATGACGAACCATAGCATTATAATCTAGATGAGCAGGAGGAAATTCCATATCATTTTCATGTATGGATATCTCAAGATAATTAGCTACACGGGTTGCATAAATTCCACCAAACAAGTCTCCACTTAAACTATTAAGATGCAACCTTCGTGCAACGATGGCCCCCAAGTTCATATTGTTTATCACCTAATACCGCACTCTTGAGGACACTAAGATCCGGAACGCACATGTGGCAAGCCTCATCTTTACCGTCAATGCATCTACCCACGAAGCGAGCAAAATAATGTATGGCAGGAAAATGAATGCTCCCTATGGTAGCTTGTGTGATTTCTCTAGATTCCCCCACAGTGATACTAGCAAGAAAATCTTTATATTCAGATTTACGCGGTTCACTAACATTGCCCCACTGCGGGAGTTTACAAGCAGTATTAAAATCTTCCAAGTCCATGGTATAATATTTATCATAAAGATCAAATAGGATAGTGTGAGAATTGCGTGATGATGTAAATTTAAACCTTCTCACAAAGGAATCATTTAGATAGTAATATTGGGGGCGCTTATCTGACACGAAGCCCTCAAGTTCAGCATTACGCACATACGCGTCAAATTCCTCCTTAATTCCTGCTTGGACCATAAAATCTTCTGACGGCCATTCACAAGGCCGCACTTGAGCTTCTCTTGGTAGTTCATAGTACGGCTCATGTATCCCGAGCCTGGGTCCTTGCTTCTTTGAAGACCCACCTTGGTACATTTTCCTAAACATATTTCTTCCTCTGAAAAATTTCTGAAATTTTTAGTGACTCAAAATAAAAGTGAACCAAACTCAACAAAATTGATAGCAACTACTCCCACAAGTGCCTAGAGACTATATCATGCATTAGAACTACTTGGGACCAAATAAATTTGACATGCAAGCTCAAGAACAGGGTCACCTAAGCAGCAAAAATTTGCAATGAATAAAGCACTAGAACAAAAACTAATTGGACCATTTGAGGAGTCACATACCGAAGAACAATCCCCCAAAGCAGTTTTGTGAGTGGAGCTTTGAGCAAGGAGATAAAAAATCGCAGCAAAACGAGCTAGAACACGAGTTTGAGCTGTGTGTGGATTTTTTCTGGAGGAATACGAAGTGTGTGGGTGCTGGAATAAGTGGAGGGGGGCCACGTGGGGCCCACGAGGTAGGGGGCGCGCCCAGGGGTGTAGGGTGCGCCCTGGACCCTCGTGGCCAGGTGGTGGCTCCCCCTAATGTGTTAGCAGTGCCAGATATTCTTAAATATTCTACAAAAAATCATATTTCAATTTCAGGGCATTTGGAGAACTTTTATTTTTGGGCTATTTTTTATTGCAAGGATAATTCAGAAAACATACAGAAAATACTATTTTTGCTTTATTTAATCTAAATAACAGAAAGTAAAAAGAGGGTACAGAGAGTTGTGCTTTCTAACTTCATCCCTCTCATGCTCATCAAAAGGAATCCACTAACAAGGTTGATCAAGTGTTGTTAACAAACTCATTCCGAATTGCATGAAACCGGAGAATTTTCGAATAGCACTAGGTTACCTCAACGGGGATATGCACATCCCCGATAATAAGAATATCATATTTCTTCTTGACAGTAGGAAGAGGAAATTCAAAACCTCCAATAGTAATTGATGAAAAATTTCCAATAGAATTGATACTGTGGACTTGAGGTTGTTTCCTCGGAAAGTGTACCGTATGCTCATTACCGTTAACATGAAAAGTGACATTGCCTTTGTTGCAATCAATAACAGCCCCTGCAGTATTCAAAAAGGGTCTACCAAGGATAATCGACATACTATCGTCCTCAGGAATATCAAGAATAACAAAGTCCGTTAAAATAGTAACGTTTGCAACCACATCAGGCACATCCTCACAAATACCGACAGGTATAGCGGTTGATTTATTGGCCATTTGCAAAGATATTTCAGTAGGTGTCAACTTATTCAAATCAATTCTACGATATAAAGAGAGAGGCATAACACTAACACCGGCTCCAAGATCACATAAAGCAGTTTTAACATAGTTTCTTTTAATGGAGCATGGTATAGTTGGTACTCCTGGATCTCCTAGTTTCTTAGGTATTCCACCTTTAAAAGTATAATTAGCAAGCATGGTGGAAATTTCAGCTTCTGGTATCTTTATTTTATTTGTAACAATTTCTTTCATATACTTAGCATAAGGATTCATTTTAAGCATATCAGTCAAACGCATACGCAAAAAGATAGGTCTAATCATTTCAGCAAAGCGCTCAAAATCCTCATCATCCTTTTTCTTGGATGATTTAGGAGGAAAAGACATTGTTTTCTGAACCCATGGTTCTCTTTCTTTACCATGCTTCCTAGCAACAAACTCTCTCTTATCATAACGTTGATTCTTTGATTGTGGGTTATCAAGATCAACAGCAGGTTCAATTTCTACATCACTGTTATTGCTAGGTTGAGCATCAACATGAACATCATCATTAACATTATCGCTCAAGTTCATCACCAGATTGTGTTTCAGCATCAGAAATAGAAATATCATTGGGATTCTCAGGTGTGTCAACAACAGGTTCACTAGAAGCATGCAAAGTCCTGTCATTTTTCTTTTTCTTCTTCTTAGTAGGACTAGGTGCATCAACATTAGTTCTCTGAGAATCTTGCTCAATTCTCTTAGAGTGGCCATCAGGATACAAAGGTTCCTGAGTCATTTTACCCCCTCTACTCATAACTCTAACAACATTGTCATTTTTCTTATTATTTAATTCATTGAGCAAATCATTTTGAGCCTTAAGCACTTGTTCTACCTGAGTGGTAACCATAGAAGCATGTTTACTAATAAGTTTGAGTTCACTTTAACTCTAGACATATAATCACTCGTGTTCAATCATATAAGCATTACGTTTCAATTGTCTACCAACATAAGCATTGAAGTTTTCTTGTTTAACAATAAAATTATCAAACTCATCTAAGCATTGGCTAGCAGACTTATAACGAGGAATATCACCTTCATCAAATCTATAGAGATAATTTACCTTTACTACCTATGTCGGGTTATCAAGACCATGTATTTCTTCAATAGGCAGTAAATTCTTAACATCTTCAGCTTTAATACCCTTTTCTTTCATAGATTTCTTTGCCTCTTGCATATCTTTAGGATTGAGAAATAAAATACCCCTTTTCTTCGGAGTTGGCTTAGGAGTTGTTTCAGGAAGTGTCCAATTATTTTCATTAGTCAACATATTATTCAATAGCAATTCAGCTTGATCAACAGTTCTTTCCCTGAAAACACAACCAACACAACTATCCAGGTGGTCTCTGGAAGCATCGGTTAGTCCATTATAAAAGATATCAAGTATTTCATTTTTATTGAGAGGATGATCAGGCAAAGCATTAAGTAATTGGAGAAGCCTCCCCAAGCTTGTGGGAGACTCTCTTCTTCAATTTGCACAAAATTATATATTTCCCTTAAGGCAGCTTGTTTCTTATGAGCAGGGAAATATTTAGCAGAGAAGTAATAAATCATATCCTGGGGACTACGCACACAACCAGGATCAAGAGAATTAAACCATGTTTTAGCATCACCCTTTAATGAGAACGGAAATAGCTTAAGGATATAGTAGTAACGAATTTTTTCCTCATGAGTGAATAGGGTGGCTATATCATTTAATTTAGTAAGATGTGCCACAAAAGTTTCAGATTCATAGCCATGAAAAGGATCAGATTCAACCAAAGTAATTATCTCAGGATCGACAGAGAAATCATAATCCTTATCAGTAACACAGATAGGTGAAGTAGCAAAAGCAGGGTCATATTTCATTCTAGCATTCAGAGACTTTTCTTTCAGCTTAGCTAATAATTTCTTAAGATCATATCTATCATTGCAAGCAAGAAAATCTCTAGCAGTTTCTTCATCCATAACTTAACCCTCAGGCACAACAGGTAATTCATATCTAGGGGGGGAATCTTCATCATCACTTTCATCAATATTATCAGTTTCAATAATTTCATTCTCTCTAGCCCTAGCAAGTTGTTCATCAAGAAATTCACCTAGTGGCACAGTATTATCAAGCATAGAAGTAGTTTCATCATAAATATCATGCATAGTAGAAGTGGCATCATCAATAACATGCGACATATCAGAATTAATAGCAGAAGCATGTTTAGGTGTCGCAAGCTTACTCAAAACAGAACGAGAATCAAGTGCAGAGCTAGATGGCAGTTCCTTACCTCCCCTCGTAGTTGAGGGATAAATCTTGGTTTTCTCGTCTTGCAAGTTCCTCATAGTGACCAGCAGATATAAATCCCAAGTGAATCAAAGAATAGAGCTACGCTCCCCAGCAACGGCGCCAGAAAATAGTCTTGATAACCCACAAGTATAGGGGATCGCAACAGTTTTCGAGGGTAGAGTATTCAACCCAAATTTATTGATTCGACACAAGGGGAGCCAAAGAATATTCTCAAGTACTAGCAGTTGGGTTGTCAATTCAACCACACCTGGAAGACTTAATATCTGCAGCAAAGTATTTAGTAGCAAAGTAGTATGGAAGTAATGGTAATGGTGGCAAAAGTAACAGTAGCAGTTTTGTAGTAGTTGTAACAGTGGCAACGGCAAAGTAACTAAGCAAAGATCAATATGTGAAAAGCTCTTAGGAAATGGATCAATGATGGATAATTATGTTGGATGTGATTCTTCATGCAACAGTTATAACATAGGGTGACACAGAACTAGCTCCAATTCATCAACGTAATGTAGGCATGTATTCCGAATATAGTCATACATGCTTATGGAAAAGAACTTGCATGACATCTTTTGTCCTACCCTCCCATGGCAGCGGGGTCCTATTGGAAACTAAGGGATATTAAGGCCTCCTTTTAATAGAGTACTGGATCAAAGCATTAACACTTAGTGAATACATGAACTCCTCAAACTACGGTCATCACCGGGAGTGGTCCCGATTATTGTCACTTCGGGGTTACCAGATCATAACACATAATAGGTGACTAATGACTTGCAAGATAGGATCAAGAACTCACATATATTCATGAAAACATAATAGGTTCAGATCTGAATTCATGGCACTCGGGCCCTAGTGACAAGCATTAAGCATAGCAAAGTCATAGCAACATCAATCTCAGAACATAGTGGATACTAGGGATCAAACCCTAACAAAACTAACTCGATTACATGATAAATCTCATCCAACCCATCACCATCCAGCAAGCCTACGATGGAATTACTCACGCACGGCGGTGAGCATCATGAAATTGGTGATGGAGGAAGGTTGATGATGATGAGGCGACAGATTCCCCTCTCCGGAGCCCCGAACGGACTCCAGATCAGCCCTCCCGAGAGAGTTTAGGGCTTGGCGGTGGCTCTGTATCGTAAAACACGATGAATCCTTCTCTCTGATTTTTTTCTCCCCGAACGTGAATATATGGAGTTGGAGTTGAGGTCGGTGGAGCTTCAGGGGGCCCATGAGGCAGGGGGCGCGCCAGGGGGTAGGCGTGCCCCACCCTTGTGGATAGGGTGTGGGCCCCCTGGTCTTTATTCTTTCACTAGTATTTTTTATATATTCCAAAAATATTCTCTGTGAAGTTTCAGTTCATTCCGAGAACTTTTATTTATGCACAAAAATAACACCATGGCAATTCTGCTGAAAATAGCGTCAGTCCGGGTTAGTTCCATTCAAATCATGCAAGTTAGAGTCCAAAACAAGGGCAAAACTGTTTGGAAAAGTAGATACGATGGAGACGTATCATCTACAAAGCTAGACTTGTTGCGAAAGGTTTTCGACAAGTTCAGGGAGTTGACTACGATGAGACCTTCTCACCCATAGTGATGCTTAAGCCTGTCCGAATCATGTTAGTAATTGCCGCATTTTATGATTATGAAATCTGGCAAATGGACGTCAAAACTGCATTCCTTAATGGACTTCTTAAAGAAGAGTTGTATATGATGCAACCAGAAGGTTTTGTCGATCCTAAAGGTGCTAACAAAGTGTGCAAGCTCTAGCGATCCATCTATGGACTAGTGCAAGCATCTCGGAGTTGGAATACACGCTTTGATGAGGTGATGAAAGCATATGGTTTTATATAGACTTTTGGAGAAGCCTGTATTTACAAGAAAGTGAGTGGGAGCTATGTATCATTTCTAATATTATATGTGGATGACATATTGTTGATTGGAAATTATATATTATTTCTGGATAGCATAAAAGGATACTTGAATAAGAGTTTTTCAAAGAAGACCTCGGTGAAGCTGCTTATATAATGGGCATCAAGATCTATAGAGATACATCAAGACGCTTAATAGGACTTTCACAAAGCACATACCTTGACAAAGTTTTGAAGAAGTTCAAAATGGATCAGTCAAGGAAAGGGTTCTTGCCTGTGTTGCAAGGTGTGAAATTGAGTCAGACTCAAAGCCCGACCACTGCAGAAGATAGAGAGAAAATGAAAGTCATTCCCTATGCCTCAGCCATAGGTTCTATCATGTATGCTATGCTATGTACCAGACCTGATGTGTGCCTTGCCATAAGTCTGGCAGGGAGGTATCAAAGTAATCCAGGAGTGGATCACTGGACAACGGTCAAGAATATCCTGAACTACCTGAAAAGGACCAAGGATATGTTTCTCATTTATGGAGGTGACGAAGAGCTCGTTGTAAATGGTTACGTCGATGCTAGCTTTGACACTGATCCGGATGACTCTAAGTCACAAACCGGATATGTATTTATATTGAATGGTGCAGCTATCAGTTGGTGCAGTTCCCAGCAGAGCGTCGTGGCGGGATCTACATGTGAAGCGGAGTACATGGCTGCTTCGGAAGCAGCAAATGAAGGAGTCTGGATGAAGGAGTTCATATCCGATATAGGTGTAATACCTAGTCCATCTGTTGGGGAACGTAGCATGAAATTTCGAAAAAAAATCTACGATCATGCAAGATCTATCTAGGAGATGCATAGCAAAGAGAGGGGAGAGTGTGTCCACGTACCCTCGTAGACCAAAAGCGGAAGCGTTAGGTTAACGTGGTTGATGTAGTCTAACGTATTCATGATCCAACCGATCTAAGTACCGAACATACAGCACCTCCGTGTTCAGCACACGTTCAGCTCGATGACATCCCTCGAACTCTTGATCCAGTAGAGGGTCGAGGGAGAGTTCCGTCAGCACGACGGTGTGGTGATGGTGTTGTTGATGTGATCCGCGCAGGGCTTCGCCTAAGCACTACAAAGCTATTACCGGAGGAGTAAACTATGGACGGGGGCACCGCACACGGCTAAGAGAATTCTTGGTGTGCCTTTTGGGTGCCCCCCGCCCCCGTATATAAAGGAGAGGGGGAGGAGGCCGGCGGCCAGGAGGAGGCGCTCCAAGGGGAGGAGGGAGTCCTACTAGGACTCCACTCCTAGTAGGATTTGGCCCCCCTTCCTTCCAACTGAGAGGGGAAAGGGGAAAGGGGGGAGAAGGAGAAGGAAAGGGGGGGGGCGCCACCACCCCTTGTCCAATTCCGATTGGGCAAGGGGGAGGCACGCGCCACCTCCCGTGGCCTGCCTCCTATGCTCCACCATGGCCCATGAGGCCCATTAACTTTCCCGGGGGGTTCCGGTAACCTCCCGGTACTCCGAAAAATCCCCGATCTTCTTCAGAACCATTCCGGTGTCCGTATATAACCTTCCAATATATCAATCTTTACCTCTTGACTATTTCGAGACTCCTCGTCATGTCCGTGATCTCATCCGGGACTCCGAACAAACTTCGGTCACCAAAACACACAACTCATAATACAAATCGTCATCAAACGTTAAGCGTGCAGACCCTACGGGTTTGAGAACTATGTAGACATGATCGAGACACATCTCCGGTCAATAACCAATAGTGGAATCTGGATGCTCATATTGGCTCCTACATATTCTACGATATCTTTATCGGTCAAACCGCATAACAACATACGTCATTCCCTTTGTCATCGGTATGTTACTTGCCTGAGATTCGACCGTCGGTATCCTCATACCTAGTTCAATCTTGTTACCGACAAGTCTCTTTACTCGTTCCGTAATGCATCGTCTCGTAACTAACTCATTAGTCACATTGCTTGCAAGACTTATAGTGATGTGCATTATCGAGAGGGCCCAGAGATACCTCTCCGATACATGGAGTGACAAATCCTAATCTTGATCTATGCTAACCCAACAAACACCTTCGGAGACACCTGTAGATCATCTTTATAATCACCTAGTTACATTGTGACGTTTGATAGCACACAAGGTGTTCCTCCGGTATTCGGGAGTTGCATAATCTCATAGTCAGAGGAACATGTATAAATCATGAACAAAGCAATAGCAATAAAACTAAACAATCATTACTAAGCTAACGAATGGGTCTTGTCCATCACATCATTCTCTAATGATGTGATCCCTTTCATCAAATGAAAACACATGTCTATGGTCAGGAAAAATAACCGTCTTTGATCAACGAGCTAGTTAAGTAGAGGCATACTAGGGACACTCTGTTTTGCCTATGTTTTCCCACATGTACTAAGTTTCCGTTAATACAATTCTAGCATGAATAATAAACATTTATGATGATATAAGGAAATATAAATAACAACTTTATTATTGCCTCTATGACATATTTCCTTCAACATCGGGTCCAATGAAAATCTTTTGTGACAATACTGGAGCAATTGCCTTAGCGAAGGAATCCAGGTTTCACAAAAGAACCAAACACATCAAGAGACGCTTCAACTCCACCCGTGATCAAGTCAATGAGGGATACATAGAAATTTGCAAAATAGATATAGATCTGAATGTAGCAGACCAGTTGACTAAGCCTCTTCCACGAGCAAAACATGATAAACACCAAGACTGCATGGGTCTTAGATTCAGTACAATGTAATCTAGATTATTGACTCTAGTGCAAGTTGGAGACTGAAGGAAATATACCCTAGAGGCAATAGTAAAGTTGTTATTTGATATTTCCTTATTCACGATAAAGGTTTATTATTCATGCTAGAATTGTATTAATCGGAAACCTAAATACATGTGTGAATATATAAACAAACACCGTGTCCCTAGTGAGCCTCTACTTGACTAGCTCGTTGATCAAACATGATTAAGGTTTCGTAACCATGGACATGAGTTGTCATTTGATAACGGGATCACATCATTAGAAGAATGATGTGATGGTCAAGACCCATCCGTTAGCTTAGCATTATGATCGTTCAGTTTTATTGCTATTGCTTTATTTATGTCAAATACATATTCCTTCGACTATGAGATTATGCAACTCCCGGATACCGGAGGAATGCCTTATGTGCTATCAAATGTCACAACATAACTAGGTGATTATAAAGTTGCTCTACAGGTATCTCCGTAGGTGTTTGTTGAGTTGGCATAGATCGAGATAAGGATTTGTCACTTCGAGTATCGGAGAGGTATCTCTAGGCCCTCTCGGTAATACACATCATAAGCTTGTAAGCAAATGACTAAGGAGTTAGTCACGAGGTGACGTATTACAGAACGAGTAAAGAGACTTGCCAGTAACGAGATTGAACTAGGTATGAAGATACCGACGATCGAATCTCGGGCAAGTAACATACCGATATACAAAGGGAATTGCGTATGTTGTGATAACGGTTCGACCGATAAAGATCTTCGTAGAATACATAGGAGCCAACATGGGCATCCGGTTTCCGCTATTTGTTATTAACCGGAGAGTTGTCTCGGTCATGTCTACATAGTTCTCGAACCCGTACGGTCCGCACGCTCAACGTTTGATGATGATATATTATTATATGAGTTATGTGATTTGGTGACCAAATGTTGTTTGGAGTCCTGGATGAGATCACCGACATGATGAGGAGTCTCAAAATGGTTGAGAGGTAAAGATTGATATATAGGACGATGATATTCGGACACCGGAAGTGTTTCGTAGAAAACCGGATAGTCATCGGAGTACCGGAGGGGGTAGCGGTCACCCCCCAGGAGTATATTGGGCCTATTGGGCCACAAGAGGGGAGCACACCAACCCACAAGGGGCTGGCACGCCCCCCATGCCATCCGGCCAAGTGGGTAAGGAAAGGGGGGAGGATTCGGCCTCCCCTTCCTTCTCTCTTCCCCCTTTCCTTTCTTCTCCGACAATTAAGGAAAGGCGGGGGCGCCACTTGGGAAGGACCCCAGGTAGGATTCGGCCTACTTGGAGCGCCCTCCTAGCTGCTCCTCCCCCTCCCACCTATATATATGTGGGGGCCGCCCCTAGCACACACTACACAATTTCCTAGCCGTGTGCGGCGCCCCCTCCACCGTTTACACCCTCGGTCATATTTTCGTAGTGTTTAGGCGAAGCCCTGCGAAGATCATTTCACCATCACCGTCACCACGCCTTCATGCTAACAGAACTCATCTACTACCTCGACATCTTGCTGGATCAAGAAGGTGAGGGATGTCACCGAGCTGAACGTGTGCAGAACGCGGAGGTGCCGTGCGTTTGGTACTAGATCGGTTGGAGCCACTACATCAACCGCATTGTGAAACTCTTCCGCTTACAGTCTATGAGGGTACGTAGACACACTCTCCCCCTCGTTGCTATGCATTTCCATGGATAGATCATTGCATGTGCGTAGAATTTTTTTGTTTTCCATGCAACATTTCCCAACAATCTCGTATCGGCGTCAAGCCCCGACGTTGGTTTGGCCCTAACCTCGGACAGTACATCGGGTTTAGGATAGACTCTAGTGCCAGATCCGGAATCGATTCTGGACCCTCACCATGCTGAGAGCGCACCAGGCTATTCACCAAGTGTACTTCGAGTTAGCCCCGTTATAGGTAGACCATGAACCCCGAGGAGCTATCTCAGCTAAATGAGATACTAGATCGCATCAAGAGCTTGTCAATCTCGGATGGTCAGACCTCGTTTTATGACAAGGTCAAACTTAAAGCCGACGATCGAGAAATTTATGTCCCACCCACCACCCACCTAGTCGCCATGGTCGACGATTTAACCAACGTGTTGGACTATGAGGAGGCTACCGACATGGATGAAGATGTCGACGGCCCACTAGAAACCACTACGCCACTGGTCAACACCGGCAAGTGGACTACAACATCTACTTATGATGTATACATGGTAGATAATCCCAAGAACCCATCAAGATGTCGGTGAAGGCGTGGGAGAGGTACCAACGGGGACCCTAGCAGGCACGACGCCGCCTCTACCAACAATGGCACAACTGCTGATGAGGCAGACAATCTGGAAGAGTTTTTCAAGCCTCCCCAGGGCAGCAACACAGACCCGCAGGAATCCCCGAGGATGAAGACCCCGATGATCTCTTTCAAGGGGATGACGAGAACTACTTACCTCTGTCCGAGGAAGACGAGAGCCGAGGTACCGAGGACTTTATAGTCCCCGAGGACCCCTTTGAGTAAGAACAGTTCTGACTTTGCCGATGAAGCGGGAGCAGCAGTAGCTGCAGACCAACCAAGATGCACTGAATGACAAGCAGGTCGACATACTCTCGGCTTCTTCTTCTTGAGCTTGCGTTGATTTTTCCCTTGAAGAGGAAAGGGTTATGCAGAAAAGTAGAGATAAGTATTTCCCTCGGTTGAGAAGCGAGGTATCAATCCAGTAGGAGGAACACACAAGTCACCAATGGTTGCACCTACACAAACAAACAAATACTTGCACCCAACGCGATAAAGGGGCTGTCAATCCCTTCACGATTACTCACAAGGATGAGATCTGATAGAGATAGGTATAAAAGATAAATAAAAGTGCAAAATAAAGTAAAGGTAAATAAATTGCACCAACGCATTTTTGGGTTTTTGGTTTTATAGATTTGAAAATAATATGATAAAATTTAGACCCAGGGGCCATAGTTTTCACTAGAGGCTTCTCTCTTGAAAGAACGCATACGGTGGGTAAACAAATAACTGTTGAGCAATTGATAGAAAAGCGCATGGTTATGACGATATCTAAGTCATTGATCATGAATATTGGCATCACGTCCATGACAAGTAGACCGACTCCTGCCTGCATCTACTACTATTACTCCATACATCGACAGCTATCCAGCATGCATCTAGTGTATTAAGTTAACAAGATCGGAGTAACGCCTTAACCAAGATGACATGATGTAGAGGGATAGATCCAATCAATGTGAACAAACCCCAACTTTTTATCTTTAATGGCAACAATACAAATATGTGCCATGTCCCTTTCTGTCACTGGGAATAAGCATCACAAGAGTGAACCCATTACAAAGCACCTCTCCCATGGCAAGAAAAATCAATCTAGTTGGCCAAACCCAATCAATAGATCGGAGAGAAATAGAAAGCTATCTTAATCATGCATAAGAGTTCAGAGAAGACTCAAATAATATTCATAGATAATCTCATCATAAATCCACAATTCATCGGATCTTAACAAACGCACCGCAAAATAAATATTACATCGAATAGATCTCCAAGAAGATCCACTACAAAAAAAAGACACATCCATGACATTTTGGGCCGAAAGACTTTTTTTCTGTCATGCTTATGACACTTCTATGAAAATAATTGTGGCAAAACCCGGTATCATCATAGATGTGGTGGGCTCCAACTTCTATGACAAAAAATCATGACAGAAAATGGGCTTTTCCTCCTGGGTGGGCCGGAGATGCAACTGCATGACATTCTTTGGGCCATCCATGACAGAAAAAACCGTGGTAGAAGCGAGGGCGAGGAAAATATCGCGGAGTTCCCGGTTACGGTGGGTGGTCGGGGCCGAGCGATGCACAGAGGTTTGCATGTTTCTCTCATACATGTACGCGCATGTGTGCGAGGCGTTGGGCTCTAACTGAACCCGAGCGATTGCACTGGCTACGCGTTACTGAACCCGAGCGATCGATTGATCCCTGGCTGTTAACTGAACCCGATCGAGCGATTCCTTCGCTACTGCTACTAACTGAAGCCGATCGAACCTTCTGCCTTTTGATGATGCCGGCGTTCTAGGAACCGGGGTACCCAGACTTACCTACCTGCAGCCCACGGCGTGGCTCCGTCAACGGCCTGGTACGGCTCTTCTTCAGGACCAACAACACAAGACCCTCACGAGGGGCCAAGCCTCGCGAGGCGGACGATGCCAAGACCTCCAGAAGGAGCGGCCTCCTTAGGCTAGCTCGTGAGGAGCGGAGATTTCTATGCAAGCCCTCACCTCGTGAGGTTTGGATGACGAAAGCCATGACGACCAAGACCAGGCGAGCGCCAGCGGGCGCAGTACAATAGGTTTCCTCTTTGGTGCTAAAGAGACAAGCACATGCGCGGAGTCCCGAGGCATCAACCAAAGGCTTCCATTTCCATGCTACAAGACCAGGACCGCCAGGACGGAGGTCATCACCGAGCCCACCATGGCGTCACGACCAGAAGCTTTGCAGGCGAAGACCACCTTTCGTCAGGATAAGATGTACTAGTTGTCTCCCTCCGAATTTGGCCGTTGTGGGATCCCTTCCCGCCTTCATTTTGGGAAGAGGACCAAGGCCACTATAAATATAGCATAGCCACCACCATAGAGGGGGATCCGGATCCGGACCAGGTCCATCCTCACCTTCACCAGCTCACCCAAACCCAAGAACACACCTCCTGAGATTGTTCTCCCACTGTACTAGTTCATCCTCAGCCCACCTTGAGGCTAATCCACCACAAAGCAGGAGTAGGTTTTACACCGCAACATGGCTCGAACCTGGGTAAACTGTTGTGTCCCATTTCCTTCCAGTTCATCGAGCTAGGCCGTGAGATCAACGAGTTGGTAGACCGGGGAGATTGAGTTCTTCGCACACACCCCAGAGTCCGAATCTATCTTGGGTATGCGGAGCCTTGAATCTGACATTTTGCGCACCAGGTAGGGGTGTGTCGGAGCCTCTCTCCCGCCGGTCGATTCGCCACCGCTCCGCCGCTCTCATGGACAACGCTCGTCGAGTTCGTGCTGAGCGCCGGGCCGCCCTTGCCGCCCGCGTCGCTCGGATAGCACCTGCAGGCAACGACGCTCCCTGTCGTTCCCCGTCGCCTGCGGCCAACGCTGCCACCGGCCCCGCCCATGAGCAGCAGGCTTCGTTGCAGCATCCTTCTATGCGGCGACTCGTTCGCACCGCCATCCTGTCGCTGACTCAGCGACTGCTTCGTCTTCCCATGCTCGTCGGGGCCTGGCAAACTCGCAGGCTGCGTTGCTCATGGCATGCGGGCTTCTGCGCTATCGCCCAGTCGATGACCTCTATGAGGACTGGCTAGACCGCGTCGCCGAGCTCGTCAACGCCGCCGGAGAGTCCCCCGCACCATCTCGCTCGCTGCCTCCCCCGCTGCATGCTGCGGGCGACGTGGCCCATGGTGCACCTCCTCCCCCTCCTAGGCAGGATGCCATCGTCGATCCAAGGCGTGAAGTTCCTCGGCACGACTTGCCACGCGGGGCGCCGGTGCGCGACGAAGCAAGTTGCCAAGTGGTGCAGCGGCCCTAAGGAGAGGCGCGTGCACTCCCAGCACTGCCGCGTCAAGACCGCGTGCTGCCCGAGGCGGAGGTGCGCGGGCGCCAGGACCTGGCTCCACCTCCGCGGCGGGTCCCCATGAGCGCGGCAGGCTGCCGCGCGTTCACCCCGGAGCTGCGTCACGTCGTCTGGCCCGGGAAGTTTAGGCCGGACCTGCCTCCACGCTACGATGGCATCCCGACCCTGCCGAGTTCCTGCAGCTCTATGAGCTGAGCATCGAGGCGGCCAGCGGTGACGAGAAGGTTATGGCGAACTGGTTTCCCATGGCCCTCAAGGACGGCGCACGCTCGTGGCTCCTGAACCTCCCTTTGGGATCGATCTCCTCCTGGGATGAGATGCGAGAGCGCTTCATCGCGAACTTCCAGGGCACTCGCGACCGCGCACCTGCTGCGGGTGACCTGCGCCGCATCAAGCAGCAGCCAGGGGAGACCTTGCACAAATACATCCAGCGCTTCGCCAACATCCACCTCAAGATCCCCAAGGTGTCGGACGAAGCCATCATCTTGGCATTCACCGATGGCCTCCGTGATGTCAAGATGAGGGAGGAGCTCGCCATACACGAAGACATCTGCTTGGCCATGGAGATGTTCAACATGGCAACCAGGTGCGCAAGGGCCGAGGAAGGTCGCCTCTCTCTCTTGGAGCTTCCGGAGGTCGACCCAGAGGAAAAGAAGGCCAAGGCCAAGGACGTGAAGCGCAAGGGACCGGCGGTGCTCGCGACCGAACCTGAGATGAAGCGTGGCTGCGACCACCCGGAGTCATCCAAGAGCAGCTGCCCATTCTGCGTCTTCCACAATGTACATAACCACAACACCAATGACTATCAAGAGCTCAAGGCCATCCATGACGGGCGTTTCAGTCGTCGCCCCGAGCGCAACGATCGCGGCTACGCCCGTGGAGGAGGCCGATGTGGAGGACACTTGGACAACCGCGACCCCCGCCAGGACTGGCGCGACCAACCTCCGAGGACGGCTGGCAGGGTCAGCCTTGCGAGGGTCCTTGGAGGGATTAGCCTCGTGAGGACCGTCCTTATGGCAACGCTGGCCTTCCTCCGCTTCCGCCGCCACCAAGAAGGAATGACGACCACCACCAAGATGACGGGGCTAGGGGCTTCCAAGAGCCTCGTGCCATCGTTTGCTTCCTGGGCGGCGCTCAGGCCCCTGCCTCCCATCGTATCTTCAAGCAATTTTCTCGCGAGGTGAACGCGGCCCGCCCCAAGCTCGAGGTGACATGTCCGCTCAGGTGGTCCAAGTACGCCATCACCTTCGACTCTACTGATCAGTTCAAGTGTGCGGCCACTGCCGGCGCCCTCCCGATGCTCTGCTCGCCTACCATCAGCAATGAACTCGTCACCAAGACACTCATCGATGGTGGCGTGGGGCTCAATGTTCTCTTTGTTGAGACGTTTGACAAACTCCAGGTGCCGTACGACCAGCTTCAGCCTACCAAGCCCTTCTCAAGAGTGACCAACGGCTCCACCACCCCGATAGGGCAGATCCGTCTCGCTGTCACCTTTGGCAAGCGCGACAACTACCGCACTAAGCTCATCGACTTCGACGTCGCCCACATTCGCCTCCCGTACAACGCCATCCTTGGGTATCCGGCATTGGCCAAGTTCATGGCTGCAACACATCACGACTACAATGTCCTCAAGATGCCAGGAAGCTGCGGCATCATCACGGTCACCTGCGACGAAAAGGATGCGGTGTGCTCCCTCGAGCCCGCCTACCAGGCTGTGGCAGTCGAGAACCCAGATGACGACATTGCTGTCTACCCTCCTGAGGCTGTCCCCAAGGAGAAGAAGCAGCTACTCCGCCGAGGATCTCAGGAGGATGGGGCGTCTGACGATCGTGCCTCAGGACCTGCGCCCACTGATGGGGCGCCTTCCCCTCTCCCATAGGAAGGTGCGCCCGGTGCCCCTCTCTGGCTGGGCTCGTGGGCTCTCCTCTGGAGGGCCTCTGACCTAGCCAGCGTCACGAGAGAGGCGCTCGGGCACCATGTGGTGGCGTGCTTCAACACGCGCTTCCGTGAGGAGAGCGCAGGGTGCGAGGCGCCTGGCGCTCAGGAGTTCATCAGCAAGGCGATCAAGGAGCTTCAGGAGGCGCAAGCCATGCGTGGCAAGCGCCGTCGCACACCCCACAATGTAGCCACTGCCCCTGACAAGGGCAGCGAGCTACGCATCTGCGTCAACATCCCAGGGCTCAACAGAGCCGCATCTCAGGAGCTCTTCTGGCTGTCCCACATTGGCCAGTGCGAGGTCCCCCCTCACAGCTACGTGCACATGCCTTTCGGCCTACCGAACACAACTACTACATTCCAGCGCCACATGCGGGCCATCCTAGAGGCTCGCGAGGCCAGGCGCAGGGCGAACCAGATGGAGGTGGCGCCGGATCCTCGCGAGCCCCCCTGGCCTCCAGTACCTCATGAGGCTCAGGACCTGGATGACTCATGAGGAGCGACTTCTGCAGCACACATCTTTAGCTACTTCAACACTTCTTCAGCAACGATGCCAGGTGACATTTTTTGGTTTGTTAGTTGGGGGCGCCCCTCTGGCTGCATTATCCCCAAGCCGTGTGGGTCTGTCCCTGCGGCATGTATCATTCTTTGCATCTATCAGAACTGGCTTTACCTCTTCCATGAGTTGCTTTATGATTATCACCTGCCTGTCCGGTGCTTCGTCGCCCTCCGCGACCTCCGCGCATTGCTAACCTGTTGTTTGCTCATCCCGCCACGGGGGCTGCTGGCACGACGCCTGTGCTCGGGTCCGTCCCTGCAGCATCGACAAATCCGAGAGATCGAGCTCTGACACGCGGCCTGCCCCACACACGTCACCTCACTAGGTCCTCAGTGCCTTCACCTTATTACGGAAAGATCAACGGCTGGACAACAAGCGTGGCTGTGTGTTATGATTTCCTCCTCCGACTAACTCGCAGGAACCTCCGGAGCCAGGCTACAAGCGGCCTCACCGGCCACTCCTTTTTCACGCAATTCGCTTGCACGTTAAAGGGGGGCTCCCGAGCATCGCGCCTCAGGGGCTCTTACTAGCTCTCGAGCCCTCGCCCTTGGCCTTGACCACGGCATCACAACCTGGCATACCAGCAGCGACCGAGCCTCGCTCGAGGGCCGGGACCGGAGGATGTAGGGCATCTAGATGGGCGAGAAAAAGGGGGGTCAGCGTGGGCCCCGCCTAAAAGCGCCGCCACCAGGACGTAGTCATACGTCGCGCAAGGGAATCACCGCAGGCTCACCCAGATAAGTCGCCCCATACATATCGGCGTGAACCTCACAACCCAGTATTTCGACTCTCGCGATCTCGGTAGGGCAGTGTAGTTTTCCTTTTTGCCTTGAGGGAGCTGCTTACGCGCCAAAGGGGACCTCCTGAGCATCATGCCTCAGGGGCTCTTACTGGACCTCGGGCCGCTCACCTCCTGGCCTTCACCACGGCATCGCGGCCTGGCATACGAGCGACGGCTGAAGCCTGCCTGGGTACTAGGTCCTGTCGGCGTAGAGCACTAAGCTACCGGGAGAATGGAAAGGAGCGCCGTGCCAAAGCGAGATACACAATCACAACACCAAACCGGGAATAATAACATTAAGGAAAAAGTATTGCAGTTTCTTACACGCCCCCACGGGGCCCGTCACAATTCCGCGCAGGGAAAACAAAAGAAGAGGACCTAGAAGAAACCCAACCACGGGGCGTCACCGACGACACCGGGCGGATGCCGTTGCTGTGCTCCGGGCGCGGCGGCTCGTAGCTGTCATCGTCGCTGGACACTAGAGAATCACTGGATTTTGGGGAGTCGCTGTTGCTGCTGGAGGAGCTGCTGGCAAGGCCAAGGGCAAGTTCAACGCCCGTGGCCGCGCCGCGCGGACCGCCTCTTCCAGAGCAGCACTCCAAGCGCCAACCATCTTTGCTGAAGACTTTGAAGAAAAGCATGGAGTCTCCGTCGTATTTGAAGTGGATGGGGAGAGCCCCTTCCTGACAGCAGGCATGGGTGATCTCGCCCCATCCTCGAGTCATGAAGACTATGCCCGGGGGACGACCTCGACCTCCACCTCAGTAGCTTAGCTGCAGCACATGGTGTGTTGCACCACAGCTCAGCGGGCCCCCTCGGCGGCATCTCCTCGGCGAAGAACCTCAGGAGCCGGATCCATGTGCGCGGCGGCATTGCCGCCCACACCACGAACTCGCGTGATGTGCCCTCGGCGTGAGTTCGTGAGCCAGCTCACCGCGCAGTCATAGCCTGTCCTCCGCGTCCCCGACCCGCGCGGCGGTGGGCGGTGCCCCCTGCCCAGGGCTCTGCGCGCGGGCGTACATTGGGATCAGGAAGCCAGGCGGAGGCCGCTCGTACCAAGGCCGCGTCACCTCCTGCCCCTCGCCGGCGTCGCGGGAGCGGCCAAGCCTTTTCTTCGGCGGAAGTGACCCGAGCTCCTCCCGAGGAGCTTTTCCCTTCTCCGCCGCGGAAAACCTCCTAATCGGCGCCATGGACGCTTCGGCAAGACGACGGGGCAAGGAAGAAGAAGGAAGGGCAGACAGCGAGAAGATGGAGATGAGCAGGGGGGCTCCGCCCCTCTCCCCATTTATACCCAGAAGGAGGCCAACCGCTGTCCTCCACGATCCCCAGTAATGATGATCTTTTTGCATGCAGTAGGCTCTAGTCAAGTCGGACGGTTGCCGAGGCAACATGGGGAAGCGGAGACGCCCACATCCCATCAAGCGCCACGCGTCGACCGAGTCCGCAGGCGGTTGGGGCCCGCAGTGCTCCGCCCTTGCCCTTTGGCTTCGCCTCGAAGCCAAGTCCGAGCACGCCTTGGGCCCGGGGGCTACTGTCGGCGTTCTGGGAACCGGGGTACCCAAACTTGCCTGCCTGCAGCCCACGGCATGGCTCTGTCAATGGCCTGGTACGGCCCTTCATAAGGACCAACAACACAAGACCCTCGCGAGGGGCCAAGCCTCGCGAGGCGGACGACGCCAAGACCTCCAGAAGGAGCGGCCTCCTTAGGCTGGCTCCTAAGGAGCGGCGATTTCTATGCAAGCCCTCACCTCGTGAGGTTTGGATGATGCAAGCCATGACGACCAAGGCCATGCGGGCGCCAGCGGGCGCAGTACAACAGGCTTCCTCTTTGGTGCTAAAGAGGCAAGCGCAGGCGTGGAGTCGCGAGGCATCAACCAAAGGCTTCCATTTCCATGCTACAAGACCAGGACCACTAGGACGGCAGGGCGGAGGTCATCACCGAGCCCACCATGGCGTCACGACCAGAAGCTTTGCAGGCGAAGGCCACCTTTCGTCAGGATAAGGTGTACTAGTTGTCTCCCTTCGAATTTGGCCATTGTGGGATCCCTTCCCGCCTTCATTTTGGGAAGAGGACCAAGGCCACTATAAATATAGCCTAGCCACCACCATAGAGGGGGATCCGGATCCGGACCAGGTCCATCCTCACCTTCACCAGCTCACCCAAACACAAGAACACACCTCTTAAGGTTGTTCTCCCACTGTATTAGTTCATCTTCAGCCCACCTCAAGGCCAATCCACCACAAAGCAAGAGTAGGGCTTCACCGCAAGGTGGCCCGAACCTAGGTAAACTGCCGTGTCCCATTTCCTTCCAGTTCATCGAGCTAGGCCATGAGATCAACGAGTCGGCAGACCGGGGCGATTGAGTTCTTCGCACGAACCCTAGAGTTCGAATCTATCTTGGGTCCGCGGAGCCCTGAATCCGACAGATGAACAGTGAGCGTTGTTGGGGGTTGGATGAACAGTTCCCGGTGGGGGTTGGATGAACAGGACCCCGTGGTAGTAGAGGTCGTTGCCGCTTGATGAACAAGACCCCGGTCGAGCCTGTTGGGGGTGGATGAACAGGACGTCGTGGAGGGCTAGTTGAACAGTAGCTAGTGGAGGGTGGATGAACAGGAGCCCGTGGAGGTAGGAGGGACATGCCGTGGATGAACAATAGCAGGTGGAGGCTGGAGGAGGTCGACGGTGTATGAATAGTAGCCTGTGGAGGCTGGAGGAGGTCGACGGTGGATGAATAGTAGCCTGTGGAGTCCCGTTTTGCGGTACGCCACACCCATCCCGATGAACAGGACCCCGTTTTGACCATAGGAGGTCGAAGAGAAGTCAGTTTCCTTTGTTTTACAGTACGCCACACCACTCCTGATCAACAGGACCCCGTTTCGACCGTAGGAGGAAAAAGAGAAGTCTGTTTCCTCCATCTTGCGGTATGCCAGACCCCTCCCGATGAACATGATCCCGTTTCGACCGTATGCGGTCGAACGAAAGGCCGTTTCCTCCGTTCCACGGTACGCTAGGCCTCGTTTCGGCTGTTCTGTACAAGTCGATTGACTCCCGATGAACAGGACGCATTCCGTTGCCTCCCGATGAACACGACGTAGTTTCTCCGTTCCGACCCAGCAGGTTGGCTGCCGATGAATAGGACGCTGTTTCTGCCCTGCGTTGCCTCTCCATGTACACGAGCCCTGGCCGTACGTATGCGCGAGTAGGCGTTCGAGACCCCACCCGTATGTACGTACTTGGCCATATTTACTTTCTTGCACCATGTTTGTACGTACGTTTACACGATATAGACGGGACTGCGTGACATGCTACGTCTGCGCCTCTACTACGGCACGTGCCCTTCCTTACTCGGCCACGGTTCGTCGCTGCAGCCTGTAGACAGACCGATCGACCAGTATGTACATACATGTCCGCAACCAGACAGACAAACCTATGTATGGTTCGACTGGGTGGGTCCCAACTGTCAGGGAGGATAAGGAGGCACTTCCTTGTGTGCGAAGATATAGCTGGTGGGTCCGAGCTGTCAAGGGGAGAATCATATTTTTTGTAATATGGACACACTTCCTTGCATGCGAAGATGTTGCTGGTGGGTCCCAGTTGTCAGTGGCAGGAATAAGGAGGCACTTCCTTCTGTGCGAAGATATACATGGTGGGTCCCATCTTTCAGGGGAGGAATAATTTTATTTTCGCGTAATAAGGAGGCGGTGGCATGCGTGCGCCCATGGACCTAGTGCGTCCCCACTGTTAGCCTCTCCACGTACAATCCTCTTCCGATGACTCTCGTTTGTTGACCACGTTGACCACGCCGCACTGAGCGCATCCAAGGTGGTGGACGACGGCGAGGCCCCGGACGGCAACGAGCCAGAGAAGGGAAGACGCAGGAGTGGAGTCGTAGACGAAGAGGTGTACCGGGGTTAACTGGTTCTAGTGCGGCGTGGTTCGGTAGTCGATGGAGAATAACAGGAGGTGTGGAGGGGTGGAGGGATGGCCTGGCCGGTGGTGGGGTAGCACTTCACAACGAAGCGTGCTAAGCAGAGCTGCTAGCAGCAGGAGGCTGGAGCAGGTGGTCCTGGCGGCGCTGGAGGAAGAAGACGAGAGATTGAAGATGGATGCCGGTCGTTCATGTAAATCCAACGGCTATCAATGTCAGAATCATTTGTTGACTAAGTTGACAATGACTTGCGTTGGCTTCGACCTATTGGCCCACATTTCAGCCTCCAAAAATGTGGCACATATTCAACCCATTTTTCAGAATTTACATTCCATTTGATATTTTTTTAGAATTACAGTCCATTTGCTGGGCTGGGTGAACAAATAATGTACCGTCCATGCGGCCCATTTTATTAAAACTACAACCCATTTTCACTTTCTCGAAATACATGAATTTCCTGGGCTGGCTGAACAAATAATGTAGCGTCCATGCGGCCCATTTATTTTTTCCTAAAAAATTACAGCCCATTTGCACTTTCTCGAAATACACAATTTTGCTGGGCTGGTTGTAATTATAATGTTGGTTTGGCACAACAATGTTATCAAAAAATAAACAGGGCTGAGCATTTTTTATAGATATATTTAAATGATAATTGCTTTATTATTACATTGGTCCTTAAATCTTACCAAGCTTTTGTACACAATCACCAGGATTTTCGTTGCCTTAATGTAAAAAAAATCCAGGATTTTATTGGTAAAAAAATATTTTTATAACTTAACAAGACATGGGATATTTTTCCTTATATATGTAAGTATCTGTTAAATATATGATGACAATAACAATAATATATAACAACATATAAAATAATAATATATATAATATAGTTAGAAGGGAAACATAAGTTGGACCTGGCGTTCCTATTCTTATATAGAAAAATAGAACAGACCTTTGCGTCTTCTTCAAAAAAATACATAAGTTGGGCTGCGGATGCTTCAGGAAAAATAAAACCTAGGATGGGAGGTCCATAGGCCGGTCGATACATGACGACCCTCAAGAAAATACAAACCGGCATGTCGTGGGCTGTGCATGTTAAAAAATAAAGCCTAGATGGGGCAGCCCACAACCCAGCTAATACTTGCTGGCCCACTGATAATATATGATACCTGCCAGCTCCCCGGCTTCGTTGTAAATTTATCTCCTATAGTAACTATGTTGAAGCACCTAGAAAAATGTAACTAGGTTGACAAACTCATGTGTCCCAACGTCACTATAGCATTAGGAGGAAGTATTTTTTCAATGAGGCACTTGCTTGCGTACGACCACGGACCTGGTGGGTCCCGACTGTCCACCTCTCCACGTATAGTCCTCTGCAGATTCCTCTCGTTTGTCCAGCATGTTCACAACGGCAGACAGCGGTGTCGCAGCGAGCGCACGATGGTGGAGGATGACGTCCAGGCCCCAGACGAGAACGAACCGGAGCCGGGGAAGGCATGCTACAGTAATGGTAGATGTTGTGCCTAATTTCTAGCGAAACTACTGAACTAGCCTAGTGGCCAAGTGACACTACCCGACCGCTATTCCGCCCGGGTTCGATTCCACCTGATCCAGTGAAAATATCTCCATTTTTTTGCCTCCGCCATTATTGACATTTGGGTCCCCATTGTCATCTACGCACACCACCTCCAACACTTGCCAAAACTTCGTCCCTCGTTTTCTCTGTTTTTCGCGCACTCGATATTGTGTGGGCATTTTGAAAATATCATATCTTTTTGACTGCATCATATGAAGATGTGCTATGCATGAATGTTGATGAGCATGATGTTAACTGGCTGGTAGTCCCATTTTCAACCATGAATAAAACTTCCAACATGATTTTCGCCCTGTTTTAGAAGGGCTTGTTAATATAAATGCTCTGCCTCCGAAACTTGAAGTTTCTTATCTGAAACTGAAACTTCCAGTTTCTTCTCTGAGAATCACATTGTCTGCACTTCTATATGAAACTACATTTTTTAAGTGATAAAAATAGATCTATAGAATTCATAATATACTTCATATGCCCAATACTGCAAATCTGAAATTCAAAAGACATTCATATCTGAAAGTACTCTCGAAATACACAACACAAAACACAATTCACAACCTGCAAATATTGACAACCCTAAGCTCCTCGTGACAATTCACAACTTGCCTGACTATTGGGCCCTTCCTATTCCTTGACGGCAGACAGCCGCCCCGTGAGACTGGGTGAATGACGAGGGAGAGGATTGCGGGGAAGCCTTGACGGGCCAACTGCTTTTCTCCTCTTGCAGTTGGGTTCGGTCGACGAAGACTCCATCAGCTCGCTCTGGCACAACACCCTCACAAACGGCACCCTGTAGATGCTTGATCCTTCAATCTCTAGCGGATGCTCCATCTTGGATCAATACTCCCACCACCGCTGCCTCACGATCAGATTCGATGAATCTGTTTGCTCCATGGCCCAGAGGAGCAACTCTATATACTCCCGCGCGACTCCCTTCGGGAGTATCGCCGCCCTTTCACTCTGTTGCAGATATTTGTCCAAAGATGTCATTGTCGCCGCTAATTGGTCCTTGTTGTCAAACCAAAACTGTATCTCCAACATCCTAGCTAGCTTCACAGGGTCGACGTCTGCGATCCTCACGTATCGGTTGTACTCCTCCATCTACTTCTCCACAACACCTTCACTCGCCGGCGGTGGTTTTTGAATGGAAGAGGAGAGGAGCGGCACTGGTTTTAGATTAGAACGGGAGAGGAGCGGCGCTAGTTTTGGATTGGAACAGGAGAGGAGGGGCGGTGGTTTTGAAATGGAAGAGGAGAGGAGCGACACTGAATTTGGATTGGAACAGGAGAGGAGCGGCGGTGGTTTAAGAGGAGAGGAGCAATGCTGGTCTTGGAAGTATTTTTTGTTTTGCGTATTTTGGGTCAAAGTTTGACCACGTACTGTATTTGACAAGCAAAATGTGAATGCATGTCATAAAAAATTGTATCGTTTGGTTCGTATCTGAATGTACTTTCAAATTATCTTATTTTTGCAACGTATAACACATATTTTATTTGTGAAAATCATGGTCAAATATGACCCAGAATACAAGGGAGACTAGTTAATGTGGGGTCGCTTTCTTAATTGAAGGGTAAATTGATTTTGATTTCGATCCAGTCACAGCGCGTCGGCCTTCTCATCCAATCCTAAATCGCTGCTGCATGTTCCTCTCCCTCTTCTCCATTGCAAAAGCACTTCCTCTCCTCTCCATCATCTCCATTCCAAAACCATCGTCTCGCCTGTCCCTCTTCTCCATTGCAAAACCACCCCCTCTCCTCTCCATCTTCTCCATTGCAAAACCACCGTCTCGCCTCTCCCTCTTCTCCATTGCAAGACCACCGTCTCTCCTCCCATCTTCCAAAGCTAGCACCAGACCTCTCAGAAGGACATCTATGGAGAGGATGTAGCAGCGAATCGGGCAGATTGCCGGCGGCGACCAGGCGAAGTTAGCCAGGTTGAAGGAGATCCTTACTTGGTTTGACAACGAGTGGGAGATTTCGAGGACGGTGAGGGCCATGTGGCAATGTATGCGAAAGAGCGAGACGACGGTGATGAGGGCGGCAATGTACTCCTCGGCAGTCATGCCGCAGTCCTTCGATTTCATCGAGTATCTCCTCTGGGCGATGGGACAAATTCGCCCGAGGCGAAAGTCAGGCGGAGGTGGTGGGCGTACATGTCAAAGGTTGAGCATCCAGAGGATAACGAATCGATCGAGTACGGTGTGCCGTTCATGAGGGTGCAGTGCCAGCCGGAGCCACATGAGTATTCATTCTCCCACAACAAGAGGAGGTCGGATGGCGCGACCTCGCTTCCCCGCCGTTCTCCACGGTTCCCTCGCCGCTCGCCTCATTTCAACGGTGGCGGTAGGGTTTAAGGTAAGCTTCACACTAACCTAATCTTCCATCTGCTCATGCTTATAATTAGTGTGACGGCTAATGAAAATCATGCTTACAATCAGTCTCCGAGTACTACGCTAATCAACCTAAAATAGCTTTGGACCAAAAACAAAGTTGTGACACTGTGTACAAATAAAGAAAAATAGATTGGTGCTTTCTTTCAGAAAAGAGTACTCCCTAGAAAAGTGCCAATATAAGCTACTAGTATTTGATTAGAGGATTTGCTGCCGAGAAAGATCCCTCTCACAGAGGGCACCACCCATCCCACTGGTGGTGGTGGATGCCAATTCTTAGATGGAGCATGGTTTTGTTGGTAATTTTTACTTGGCACCTCACACTCTGCATATATGCCGGTTCCATCCGTACATTTGTGCAGTTCCACCAAAATGCAGCTGAATAACCCTATTTGCACAGATAATGAAAACGCGTGATTACATTATAGTGGAACTAGTTGATGAAACATACAGTAATAAATAGAAGAAAATATTGCGATAGTATCATAGTATGCCATGCTGCGAGGGCGGGATGGGCCCTGCGACGCCTCATACGGTAGGCCTCATACTGGAAATCGACCCAATTCTCCCTAATACACCTTCTTCCAGTGATGAAAATCAGTGTACAAAGGTAGTACAAGGAGGTGCCTTGAGACATTCCAATCTCTATTTTTGTGCTGATCAACTAAAATTAAGCACCCCAGTTTGCATAAACACTTAAACACTAACAATGGATTAGTTGATGAAACATATACTAAGAAATAGAAGCACTTTCTTTATCTACGTTGGAAATGAAATGATAGAGAGGACACTCGCTCTATTTTAACTGTATTATTACTTCATTTTATCAGTGGCACTAGGGTCGAGCAGGTGTGAAAGGATTGATATAGTTGACTAGAGGGGGGGTGAATAGGCAACTAACAATTTTTAGCTTTTCTTTACCAATTTAAACTTTGCAAAAAGTAGGTTGTCTAGATATGCAACTAGGTGAGCAACCTATATGATGCAACAACAACAAGCACACAAGCAAGCAAGGGATGCAACACAATATAGGCTTGCACAAGTAAAGGTAAGAGATAACCAAAAGTGGAGCCGGTGGAGACGAGGATGTGTTACCGAAGTTCCTTCCCTTTGAGAAGAAGCCACTAGGGCCACCGTATTCTCCTCACGCCCTCACATAATGCGAGATGCTGTGATTCCACTATTGGTGCCCTTGGAGGTGGCGACCGAACCTATACAAACAAGGTTGGGGCAATCTCCACAACTTAATTGGAGGCTCCCAACGACACCACGAAGCTTCACACAATGGAATATGGCTCCGCGTGACCTCAACCATCTAGGGTGCTGAAACGCCCAAGAGTAAAAACATCCGCAAGGGATTAGTGGGGGAAATCAAATTTCTCTTGGTGGAAGTGTAGATCGGGGCCTTCTCAACCAATCCCTAGAAAATCAACAAGTTTGATTCGCTAGGGAGAGAGATCGGGCGAAAATGGAGCTTTGAGCAACAATGGAGCTTGGGAAGGGAAGAGGTGGTCAACTTGGGGAAGAAGACCCCCCTTTTATAGTGGGAGGAAAGATCCAACCGTTACCCACTTACTCAGCCCGCGACATGCGGTACTACTGCACATACCCATGGTACTACCTCAATGACATGCTGTACTACCGCTGGGCAGTGCGGTACTACCGCTTGTGTGGCAGGGGCCAAACGAGGCCCTGTTGCGTATAGTAACGAGCGGTAGAACCGCCGGAGTGGTACTACCGCACGCCCTTGCGGTACAACCGCAAGGCAGGGCTCATTCTGGGCTGGGAAGGCACAGACTATTAAAATTACATCTGTGGCTACTTCCTCTAAGTATCGGTCTGTGCGAAAATCCGACACGGTACTACAGCTCACAGGGAGCGGTACTTCCGCGTAGGGTGCGGAAGTAAAAAATTACTTCCGCCCCTACTTCCGCGCATGCCACCGTTCTGGGCCAGAGGCCATGGTACTACCGCGTGCTAGGAACGGTACTACCGTACTCGCGGTACTACCGCTGCCAAGAGCGGTACTACCGTGGGCAGCTGTGGTACTACTGCTCCCTTGAGCAGTTCTACCGAATGCCACATAATAGTAGCACTTGGAAGCCTTCATCTTCACAAGGACAAGGGAAACGACCGGTGCTCCAATGAAGCGAAGGAAAGGTGGTGCAAAGGAACAGATGTGTATGTCTTGATTCCACCCTAACCTTCCCGAAGCGGACCCCCTCTTAATAGTACGGCTTCCCTACGACTCAAATCCAGCGAAAAGAAACATAGAGAAACACCGTCTTCGATAGGCTCTGAGGGGCACCGAATCGTCTTGTGCCTAGACATGAGATATCTGAAATGCTCAATGCACATGATTAGTCCACAAATGCATTGTCATCAATCACCAAAACCACTTAGGGAGAAATATGCCCTTAAAATCTCCCCCTTTTTGGTGGATTGATGACAATACGTGATTTTAACATAGGGATATAAAATGAACATAAGCAAACCGAACCTTTATAAAATATAGACAAGCTCCCCCTAGATGTGTGCACTCTTAGAGAAGTGCTTTGGACTGCACGGCACACATACTAGGATCAACACTCCCCCTATATTTTATAAACAAGGCAATGCTTGCAACAATAGGAATGACACTAAGCATGGAGGCAAGGTAAAGAAATGAGCATGAAGTAACAGGCACAAGATAGCTCACAATCTACTAAACATACTAGACAATAGGATGAGACAATAAGATAAGCCGAGGACATATGTATTACACCATATGATAGTCTCCTGGACTCACACAAACACAACCACAAACCAACAAGCAAAAAAAATGAAGGTTCAATAGAACAAAAGCAAAGCGAAGCAAGACTCGACACAAGACTCACAAATCCTACACTCTCCCCCCTTTGGTATCGAGACACCAAAAAGGCAGAGAGGGCACCTACGACACGGGTGGTAGCAGAACTCCAAGGCATCACCAGTCATGATACTCCTCCGGAGACTCCTCAGCAGCACGGTATGTAGATGGAATTCCAGTCTCCTCCTCTGACTCACTCCATCGGCAGTGCTGTCTGGTCCACTTCTTCTCATCTGTGATCCTCTCTTCAGAGCCATCCTGGACCTCAAGGCCAACCTACCTCATAAAAGCCTTGTCGCGACGATGAGCCATCTTGGCGTTCACATGAGCCCGATACTATCCCTTGGCCTGCATGTAGAACAAAGCCTTCATCTTGGCCTTGAGCTTCTTAGCCCAAGTGGGCTCGGTAGAGGGAGAAGTGTATCCCTCAGAGATGTCCTCGGCCGCTTCCTCCTCCTCAAACTCATCCTCATCCACATCTACCCTAGCAGCCTCTGCCTTAGCCCGGGTAGGGGTGTTAGCCCAGTTGCTCTTGATGCATAGCTTGTTAGGCTCATGGCGAATCCAGTTGGGAGCAACAAACTCTTCATTTGGAAAGAGCTGCTCCCAAGTCATCGAGATCAATAGAAACAGGTAAGGTCCATAGATGGGCACCTTACGGTTGAACACAGCAAACTGCAGCTCACACCACATGATATGTGAGACATCAAGTGGTTCCGTCTGTTGGAGACACGGCTGCTCACAGATGAGCATCATGTCCACAAGATAAGCATGCACCTTATCCTTGTCGCCTATGTGAGGAAACAGTGTGTTGCAGAAGATGCGGTGCATGATGTCAAGGAAGGGATTCAGCACCCAAGTCTTCTTGTCATTGGCTAGCTTCTTCTCAACAAGGTAGGGGTGAAGCTTGTTGTTGGCCGACTCGGGGTTGCCATCTGGGCGGGCACCAACGGGCACATTGAGCCCCTCATCACGAACATGTAACATCTCCATGAACTCCCTCCACTTAGCAGACATCCTCTTCCCATTAGTCATCCTAGTCATGGTCCGCTACTCATCCGTATGGAAGTGGACCGAAGTAAAGAACTGAGCCGCAGTCTCTGGGTCAAAGTCCATGTGGCACATGAGTACTGCTGCTTGGTCTAGAACAAGTCATTGCCCCTTGTGACACCCCTAGGGTTGACGTAAGGGCTGAGCTTCCTTCGCATCAGAAACTCCGCTTGAGGCAACTCATTCATGCCAAGAGTTGGCTCCTTGGTCTTGGTAGCTGTGGACTTGGTTATGCATTGTGGGGCATTGGAGCCCCCTGAAGCATCTTGGTTGCGTAGGCGTGATGACCCACAAGTATAGGGGTTCAGTTGTAGCTCTTTTCGATAAGTAAGAGTGTCGAACCCAACGAGGACAGAAGAAAATGACAAGTAGTTTTCAGTAAGGTAATGTCTGCAAGTGCTGAAACTGTAAGTAGCGAGTAGTTTGATAGCAAGATAATTTGTAACGAGCAAGTAACGATAATTGTAACACGTATGCATCAAGATAGCCCAACCCTTTTTAGGAAAAGGACATGCCAAAATGGTCTCTTATAACAAGCAAAGCGTTCTTGAGGGTACACGAGAATTTCATCTAGTCACTTTCATCATGTTGGTTTGATTCGTGTTCGCTACTTTGATAATTTGATATGTGGGTGGACCAGTGCTTAGGTGATGTTCTTACTTGAACAAACCTCCTAGTTATGATTAACCCTCCCGCAAGCATCCGCAACTACGAGAAAATTATTAAGAATAAATTCTAACCATAGCATAAACTTTTGGGTCCAATCGGTCCCTTACGGAATAGTGCATAAACTGGCACTACTAGGAAAAGGCCTACTAGTGGCGCACCAGTTTTGCCTACTAATGGTGCACTACTGGTGCACCACTAGTACCACGCCACTAGTATTTTTTACTAATGGCGCACCAGTGGTGCGCCATTAGTATAGGCCACTGGTGCGCCATTAGTATAGGCCACGGTGCGCCATTAGTATTTTTGAATTTTGAAGGCGGGAAAATAGTAGTGGCGCACCGTCTAACCCCCACCGTGCGCCATTGCTATTTTTGAATTTTGAATTTGGATCTGGATCGCGTTCTTTGCCCATTTTTTGCTCGTTTTTTTGCTCATTTTTTGCACGATATTATTTCAAATTTTGTTCCTGTTTTTGGATCTTGTACGTTCTTTTGCCGTGTTCTTTTGCCGGAGAGGAGTTCGCCGGAGAGCAGGAGGAGGAGGTCACCGGAGAGGCGCTCGCCTACATCGCCGGAGAGGAGGAGGAGGTCGCCAGAGAGGAGTTCACCGGAGCATCGGAGAGGAGCAAGGAGAAACCATGAGGGGATGGGAGGAGAGGAGGGAGGAGGAGCTCACCGGAGAGGAGGGAGGAGGAGATCACCGGAGAGGAGGGAGGAGAAACCATGAGGGGAGGGGAGGGGAGGAGAGGAGGGAGGAGGAGGTCGCCGGAGAGGAGGAGGAGGTCGCCGGAGAGGAGGAGGGTAGTATGGTGGAGGAGAGAAGGGAAGATGGAGTGGAGGAGAGGAGGAGATGGAGTGGAGGAGAAGAATGAAGAGGTAAGGAGGAGAGGACCACGCCCAGCCATATATACGGCATAGTAATGGCGCACCGTGGGCAGGTGCGCCATTACTAATTTTTTATTTATTTTTTTATTTATTTTGAATTTTGAAGGCGGGAAGATACTAATGGCGCACCATGGGCAGGTGCGCCATTAGTAACTTTTTTTTTGACTTATTTTGAATTTTGAAGGCGGGAAGATAGTAATGGCGCACCATGGGCAGGTGCGCCATTAGTAAGTTTGAGTTTTTTTGCCTCTCCAGATCTTAAAAGCCTCGTATCTTTTTTTTCTGTTAGGTTTTTGAGGATTTTGAAAATGTTTAACGGGGTTCCCCCGGTTAAATTCGGATGTATCTTTTCGAGTAGATGATTTTTCATATAAATAACTTTTTCATCCGAGTTCGTATGCAAAAGTTATGCCCATTTTACAAATTCTCGAGAGATTTTGCAAATAAAGTCGAAATTCATGTTTGTAAATTTTCACAACAACTAGACCACATATCACATGGGAAACTTATTTTCTTTTATTTTTTTGACATTTCCATCTTTTTTTTTCTAAAACTGAAAAGGCGGTCCACGGGGGGGGGGGGGGGGGGTGCATTCGGTGGAAGTGGTGGCCAAGTTACTAATGGCGCACCGTGGGATGGTGCGCCATTACTAGTTGAACTAGTAATGGCGCACCACTCCCACGGTGCGCCATTAGTAGTTTCAAAAATAAAAATAATAAAAAATTTGAATTTTTTTTGAAACATAATTACTAATGGCGCACCGTGGGAGTGGTGCGCCATTACTAGTTGAACTACTAATGGCGCACCATCCCACGGTGCGCCATTAGTAGTTTTGAAAAAAATAATTTTTTTTTACTAATGGCGCACCGTGGATGTGGTGCGCCATTAGTATTTGCACACTAATGGCGCACCAACACATGGTGCGCCATTAGTATTTAGTAATGGCGCACCACATGTACAGTGCGCCATTAGTGTCCATATTGGCTATAGCTGTTTTTGTAGTAGTGTGGGGTTTATGCTTCTATCACTCTCACAACCCACCATCTATTTACTACTCCACAATGCATTCCCTTATGCCCAAACATGGTGAAGTGTCATGTAGTCGACGTTCACATGACACCACTAAGGGAATCACAACATACATACCATCAAAATATCAAACACATATCAAATTCACATGATTACTTGCAACATGATTTATCCCGTGACCTCAAGAACAAAAGTAACTACTCACAAATAATAAACATGCTCACGATCAGAGGAGTATTAAATGACATCATGGATCTGAACATATAATCTTCCACCAAATAAACCATATAGTAATCAACTACAAGATGTAATCAACACTACTAGTCACCCACAAGCACCAATCTATAGTTCCGGTAACAAGATTGAATACAAGAGATGAAATAGGGTTTGAGATGAGATGGTGCTGTTGAAGATGTTGATGGAGATTTCCCTCCCCAAGATGGGAGAGTTGTTGGTGATGATGATGACGATGATTTCCCCCTCCGGGAGGGAGTTCCCTCGGCAGAATCGCTCCGCCAGAGGGCAAAAGTGCTCCTGCCCAAGTTCTGCCTCGAAACGGCGGCGCTCCGCCCCGAAAGTCTTCTCCTCATTTTTTCTAGGTAAAAGTGACTTATATACCAGAAGATGGGCACCGGATGTGGGCCAAGGGGGCTACAACCCACCAGGCGCGCCTGGGCTGCCTGGTGCGCCCAGGTGGGTTGTGCCCACGTGGTGCCCCCCTCTCATACTTATTGGCTCCAATATTTCTTGAATATTCCATAAAAAATCTCCGTAAAGTTTCAGCTCGTTTGGAGTTGTGCAGAATAGGTGGCCTGACGTAGCTTTTTTAGGTCCAGATTTCCAGCATCCGGAATTCTCCCTCTTGGTGCGTTCCTTGCAAATTATGAGAGAAAAGGCATTAGAATTACTCCAAAAAGCATTATTATGGATAAAAACATTGTAAATAATAGTAAGAAAACATGATGCAAAATGGAGGTATCAGCTCCCCAAGTTTAGACCTCGCTTGTCCGCAAGCGAAAACCGAAATCGAAAAACATATCCACATGCTTTGAGAGAGAGGTGTCCATAAAAACAAAATACGGACATAGAAGCATCATGTTGATTATTATAACAGCAACAAAATTAAAGATAAAGCTTTTATCATAGAACTTTCATCATATACTTCCCATGAATAAGTAATAGTTCATCACACAATCAAACTATAAAGCAAAAACTCTAATAGAAACCAACAAACTATGTTCTCAGTCAACTTTGCAACTACAATTCATCATCTTTTCAGGAAGGGTCACGTGTCGGAGCTTTTAGGCAAGTCCACATACTCAACCATCATATAGTCTTCTATGATTGCTAACACTCACCGCGTACACATGAGAAAAATGTTTCAACCGGACACATATAAAGACAGGGGCTTATAGTTTCGCCTCCCAACATACTCACCTCAAGGGTGATGTTAACAATAACAACTCATGCTATCTATATTCAACTGGACATATGTGCCTAGATCTTTCCTCACCACATGATGCTTGCCAAAGGAGAAAATAAAAGGGAATAGAAGGAAAACTTTGACTCTTTGCATGAAAGTAAATACATAAAAGTAAAGGATAGGCCCTTCGCAGAGGGAAGCAGAGGTTGCCATGGACTTATTTGTTTGCATGCTCAATCCCTTAGTGCAAAAGAACGTCACATTACATTGCCCCTTAAGATGACAACCTTTATTATGCAGTCTGTCGCTTTTATTCTTTGTCATCCAAGTTCGTGCAACGCTCAATTTTCTCTTACACCAAAAGATCTCACATATTTAGAAGCAATTTTATTGCCTTTTTGCACCGATGACAACTTACTTGAGGGATCTTGCTCAATCCCTAGGTAGGTATGGTGGACACTTGAAAAAGATTTGGGTTTAAGGGTTTTTGGATGCACAAGTAGTATCTCTACTTAGTGCGGAATTTTTGGCTAGCAAAGATGGGTGGCAAGCATCACATGTTAAAGGATCTATGACAATATGACTTCTATGTGAATATAAACATACATAAACCATCACGTTGTCTTCCTTGTCCAACGTCAACAATTTTGGCATATAATATTTTGATGGGGGCTCACAATCACAAAAGATTTCTAGGATAGTATATTTATATGTGAATCTTCTCTTCCCTTATTAATTCTTTCACGAGTTGCATCATTGACTAATGCTATGTTTGTCAATCTCTAATAAAATTTCCTACTTATGCTTTTCCTTATGTTGTGCTATCACCTACCATAGGATTAGTATATGATCTTATTGTTTTATTTCCTTTCTTTTATTTTCTTTCTTTCTCTTTTTCTTTTCTTATTTCTTTTCTTATTTGCAACATGAAAGTAAAGAAAGTAAAAACTCAAACTAACTTTATTATATAACTTGCACACGATTACAATGATATATCACTAGGCAAACTCTCAAAGAAGTAAGGATCAAACTAAACTTTATTCATCTAAGCAAAAGATTGAACTAAGATAAGAAAAAGCAAAAAGATAGTGGGATGATATGATACCGGGGCACCTCCCCCAAGCTTGGCGGAAGCCAAGGGGAGTGCCCATACCCGATACTCAGTTTCTTTTAATGGAGCATGGTATGGTGGGTACTCCTGGATCTCCAAGTTTCTTAGGTATTCCACCCTTAAAAGTATAATTAGCAAGCATGGTGGAAATTTCATGTTCCGATATCTTTCTCTTATTTGCAACAATATCTTTCATATATTTAGCATAAGGATTCATTTTAAGCATATCAGTCAAATGCATACGCAAAAAGATAGGTCTAATCATTTCAGCAAAGCGCTCAAAATCCTCATCATCCTTTTTCTTGGATGGTTTGGGAGGAAAAGGCATGGGTTTCTGAACCCATGGCTCTCTTTCTTTACCATGCTTCCTAGCAACAAAGTCTCTCTTATCATAATGTTGATTCTTTGATTGTGGGTTAGCAAGATCAACAGCAGGTTCAAATTCTACATCATTATCATTGCTAGGTTGAGCATCAACATGAACATCATCATTAGCATTTTCACTAGGTTCATGTTCATTACTAGATTGTGTTTCGGCATCAGAAATAGAAATATCATTGGGATTCTCAGGTGTGTCAACAACAGGTTCACCAGAAGCATACAAAGTCCTATCATTTTTCTTTTTCTTCTTCTTAGAAGGACTAGGTGCATCAACATCAGTTCTCTAAGAATCCTGCTCAATTTTCTTAGGGTGACCCTCATGATTCAAAGGTTCCTGAGTCACTTTACCTCCTCTAGTTGCAACTCTAACAGCAAAGTCATTATTCTTACTATTCAATTCGTTGAGCAAATCATTCTGAGCTTTAAGTACTTGTTCTACTTGAGTGGTAACCATAGAAGCATGTTTACTAATGAGTTTAAGTTTACCTTTAACTCTAGACATATAATCACTCAAGTGTTCAATCATATAAGCATTATGTTTTAATTCTCTACCAACATAAGCATTGAAGTTTTCTTGTTTGACAATAAAATTATCAGACTCATCTAAGCATTGGCTAGAAGACTTATAACGAGGAATATCACCTTCATCAAATCTATAAAAAGAATTTACCTTTACTACCTATGTCGGGTTATCAGGACAATGTATTTCTTCAACAGGCGGTAAATTAAGACCATGTATTTCTTCAACAAGAGGTAAATTCTTAACATCTTCAGCTTTAATACCTTTTTCTTTCATAGATTTCTTTGCCTCTTGCATATCTTCAGGATTGAGAAATAGAACACCCCTTTTCTTCGGAGTTGGCTTAGGAGTTGGTTCGAGAAGTGTCCAATTATTTTCATTGGTCAACATATTATTCAATAGAATTTCGGCCTGATCAACAATTCTTTCACTGAAAACACAACCAGCACAACTATCCAGGTGGTCTCTGGAAGCATCGGTTAGTCCATTATAAAAGATATCAAGTATTTCATTTTTCTTGAGAGGATGATCGGGCAAAGCATTAAGTAATTGGAGAAGCCTCCCCCAAGCTTGTGGGAGACTCTCTTCTTCAATTTGCACAAAATTATATATTTCCCTCAAAGCAGCTTGTTTCTTATGAGCAGGGAAATATTTAGCAGAGAAGTAATAAATCATATCCTGGGGACTACGCACACAACCAGGATCAAGAGAATTAAACCATATCTTAGCATCACCCTTTAATGAGAACAGAAATATTTTAAGGATATAATAGTAGCGAGTTTTCTCATCATTAGTGAATAGGGTGGCTATGTCATTTAATTTAGGAAGTTGTGCCACTACAGTTTCAGATTCATAGCCATAGAAAGGATCAGATTCAACCAAAGTAATTATATCAGGGTCGACAGAGAATTCATAATCCTTATCAGTAACATAGATAGGTGAAGTAGCATAAGCAGGATCATACTTCATTCTAGCATTCAGAGATTTTTGTTTCAGCTTAGCTAATTATTTCTTAAGATCACTCCTATCATTGCAAGCAAGAAAGTCTCTAGCAGTTTCTTCATCCATAACATAACCCTCAGGCACAACAAGCAATTCATATCTAGGGATGAAGAGCTAATCTAATTGTATTTTTTTTCTAGAATGGATTTCTTATGTGGAATACTAATGGATAGGGCTTCGTTGCTAAGTGCTACAAGATCTAGTGCACTGGAACTCGTGGTTATGGACCCGAATCCTTTAGTATGGAACATTGTCTTTTCCAAGTAAAAACCCCTAGTATATGAAAGAATGAAAAGGTGCTTTCGTTCTTGTGGAATAAGAAGCCCTCGTACCTTAATGAAAGGAAAATCGTAATTTTTCGTTAGGTATTTGACCAAATAGGATCGTCCAGTTCCTACGGAGAATCTTCATCATCACTTTCATCAATATTATCAGTTTCAATAATTTCATTCTCTCTAGCCCTAGCAAGTTGTTTATCCAGAAATTCACCAAGTGGCACAGTAGTATCAAGCATAGAAGTATTTTCATCATAAGTATCATGCATAGCAGAAGTAGCATCATCAATAACATGCGACATATCAGAATTAATAGCAGAAGCAGGCTTAGGTGTCGCAAGTTTACTCAAAATAGAAGGTGAATCAAGTGCAGAGCTAGATGGCAGTTCCTTACCTCCCCTCGTAGTTGAGGGATACATTTTTGTTTTCTCGTCTTTCAAGTTCTTCATAGTGACCAGCAGATATAAATCCCAAGTGGCTCAAAGAATAGAGCTATGCTCCCCGGCAATGGCGCCAGAAAATAGTCTTGATAACCCACAAGTATAGGGGATCGCAACAGTTTTCGAGGGTAGAGTATTCAACCCAAATTTATTGATTCGACACAAGGGGAGCCAAAGAATATTCTCAAGTATTAGCAGTTGAGTTGTCAATTCAACCACACCTGGATAACTTAATATCTGCAACAAAGTATTTAGTAGCAAAGTAGTATGGAAGTAGCGGTAACGGTAGCAAAAGTAATATTTTTGGGTTTTGTAGTGATTGTAACAGTGGCAACGGAAAAGTAAATAAGCGAAGAACAATATGTGAAAAGCTCGTAGGCATTGGATCGGTGATGGAGAATTATGCCGGATGTGGTTCAACATGTAATGGTCATAACATAGGATGACACAGAACTAGCTCCAATTCATCAATGTAATGTAGGCATGTATTCCGAATATAGTCATACGTGCTTATGGAAAAGAACTTGCATGACATATTTTGTCCTACCCTCCCGTGGCAGCGGGGTCCTAATGGAAACTAAGGGATATTAAGGCCTCCTTTTAATAGAGTACCGGACCAAAGCATTAACACATAGTGAATACATGAACTCCTCAAACTACGGTCATTACCGGGAGTGGTCCCGATTATTGTCACTTCGGGGTTGCCGGATCATAACACATAGTAGGTGACTATAGACTTGCAAGATAGGATCAAGAACTCACATATATTCATGAAAACATAATAGGTTCAGATCTGAAATCATGGCACTCGGGCCCTAGTGACAAGCATTAAGCATAGCAAAGTCATAGCAACATCAATCTCAGAACATAGTGGATACTAGGGATCAAACCCTAACAAAACTAACTCGATTACATGATAAATCTCATCCAACCCATCACCGTCCAGCAAGCCTACGATGGAATTACTCACGCACGGCGGTGAGCATCATGAAATTGGTGATGGAGGATGGTTGATGATGACGATGGCGACAGATTCCCCTCTCCGGAGCCCCGAACGGACTCCAGATCAGCCCTCCCGAGAGAGATTAGGGCTTGGCGGCGGCTCCGTATCGTAAAACGCGATGAATCCTTCTCTCTCATTTTTTTCTCCCCGAACGTGAATATATAGAGTTGGAGTTGAGGTCGGTGGAGTTTCCGGGGGCCCACGAGGCAGGGGGCGCGCCCAGGGGGGCAAGCGCGCCTCCCACCCTCGTGGACAGGGTGTGGGCCCCCCTGGCCTTGATTCTTTCGCCAATATTTTTTATTATTTCCAAAAATAATCTCCGTGAAGTTTCAGGTCATTCCGAGAACTTCTGTTTTTCACAAAGATAACACCATGGCAATTCTGCTGAAAATAGTGTCAGTCCAGGTTAGTTCCATTCAAATCATGCAAGTTAGAGTCCAAAACAAGGGCAAAAGTGTTTGGAAAAGTAGATACGATGGAGACGTATCAGTATTTCCTAAAGTTCATCTTGTGGTTGGTAGTACTACCACTCGTTCCGTCACATTATATATGTACAATATATATGGACAACATCATATAGCCAGCAGTTGGTATACTATTAACCACGCACTAACCATGCCACATATGCAAAATACTTAAATGAGATATGTAATTCCAAAAAAATCTTAAATGAGAGAAGCTTACCCAAAGCATGAAGGAGTTTAGTTGTCAAAGAATTAAATATGTATGCTAATTTCTTTAATAGACTTTAGCACCCCATCTAAGCACGTACTAGCTTTTTTAATAGTACTATATGCATAATTTGGTGACGAGCGCTCTCTATATGTACCACCATTTTTGTTTAATTTCATCTAGTTAGTTTTGCTCCATGGCGCAATACATCGGTACTACTACTGTAGAAAAGTATACATTTAAAAGGCTAGAGAGTGGGGCAGTCTCGCTTGGTCGGTTTCACGAGAGGCCACGGCCTTTGTGATTTGACGGCTCATTACTACTGGAAGGCGGGGCCTTGTGATTGGACTGCTCGTATAAATGTTGCAGATGACCTGAGGAGGAGGAAAGAACCGTCCGGTATACTGAAGTTTTCCACCCGAGTACTAGTACGACAGAGGAGCACGAAACACGACAGCCCAGTGCGATATGGACTACAAAAAAAGACACATCCATGAAATTTTGGGCCGAACAACTTTTTTCTGTCATACTTATGACACTTCTGTGACGATAATTGTGAAAAAACCCGGTAGCATCATAGATGTGGTGGGCTCCTACTTCTATGACAAAAAATCATGACAGAAAATGGGCTTTTCGTCCTGGGTAGGCCGGAGATGCAGCTGCATGACATTCTTTGGGCCGTCCATGACGAAAAAAACCGTGGTATAAGCGAGGGAGAGGAAAATATCGGGGAGTTCCCGGTTTGGGTGGGTGGTCGGGGCCGAGCGATGCGCGTTTCTCTCATACATGTACGCGCGTGGGTGTGAGGCGTTGGGCTCTAACTGACCCGAGCGAGGCGTTCGCCTACTGAACTCGAGCGATTGCACTGCAGGCTACGCTTTACTGAACCCGAGCGATCGATCGATGGCTGTTAACTGAACCCGATCAAGCGATTCCTTCGCTACTGCTGCTAACTGAAGCCGATCAATGCTGCCTCTTGATGTATAGTGAGTGTTGTTGGGGGGGGGGTTTGGATGAACAGTTCCCGGTGGGGGGTTGGATGAACAGGACCCCGATCGATCGAGTCGGTTGGGGGTGGATGAACAGGACCCCGTGGAGAGCTGGATGAACAGGACCCCGTGGAGGGCTGGTTGAACAGTAGCCGGTGGAGGGCTGGATGAACAGTAGCCCGTGGAGTGGTGGTTGAACAGGACCCCGTGGAGAGGGCTGGTTGAACAGTAGCTGGTGGAGGAGGGGTGGAGGCTGGATGAACAGGAGCCCGTGGATGAACAGTCGCAGGTGCAGGCTGGAGGAGGTCGACGGTGGATGAACAGTAGCCTGTGGAGGCTGGAGGAGGTCCACGGTGGGGATGAACAGTATCCCGTGGAGTCCCGTTATGCGGTACGCCACACCCCTCCCGATGAACAGGACCCCCGTTTTGACCGTAGTGCTCCAACACAAGTCCGTTTCCTCTGTTTTGCGGTACGCCACACCCCTCCCGATCAATAGGACCCTGTTTCGACCGTAGTAGGTTCAAGAGAAGTCCGTTTCCTCCGTTTTGCGGTATGCCAGACCCCTCCCGATGAACAGGATCCCATTTCGACCGTGGCCGATTGAACACAAGGCTGTTTCCTTCGTTCTGCAGTACGCCAGGCCTCGTTTCGGTCGGCTGTTCCACCCAAGCTGGTTGGCTCCTGATGAACACGACGTATTCTGTTACCTCCCGATGAGCACGACGCATTCCGTTGTCGCCCCATGAACACGACGAAGCAGTTTCTCCGTTCTAACCCTGCCATGTACATGATACCTGGCCGTACGTATGCGCGAGTAGGCGTTCGAGACCCCGCCCGTATGTACGTACGTGGTCGTATTTACTTTCTTGCACCCTGGCCGTTGTATGTGCGTGTACACGATATTAACGGGACTGCGCGACATGCTACGTGTGCGCCCCTACTACGACACGTGCCCTTCCTTACACGGACACGGTTCTACAGACAGACTGATCGACCAGTATGTATGTACACGTTCGTGACCAGAATGACAAGGCTACATACGCTTCGACCAGGTGGGTCCCGACTGTCAGGCACTTCCTTGTGTGCAAAGATGTAGCTGGTGGGTCCCAACAGTCAGGGGTGGAAACATTTTTTTCACGAAATACAGTGGCCCGTCCGGTGGGTCCCTGCTGTCAGGTGGAGGAATCATTATTTTTTTGCATAATAAGGAGGCACTTCCTTGCTGCGGCCGTGGACCCAGCTGTCAGCCTCTCCACGTACAATACTCTTTCGATGGAAGTCGTTCCTTGACCACATTGACCACGCCGCGCCGAGAGCACCAGTGCGGTGGACGATGGCGAGGCCTAGGAAGGGGACGACGCGGATCCGGGGAAGACGCAGCAGTGGATGCCCACGCGGAGAGGAGTACGAGGGTTCACTGGTTCGGCTGCGGTGTGATGCTGCCGTCGCCGCAGGGCCTGGCCAGCGGTGGTAATAGTAGGGGCTTTGTCAACTTAGTCAATATAAACGATTCTAGGTGCACTTACCGTACGATGTCCATCCAACGACCGTCGTGCTTCTTCAACCTCTGGTCCTCTAGGGGGCGGTGAGGCCTCCACGGCAGCACAGCCGGCCACGGGAGGCAGGAGCAGGCGGCACGACCGGCGCTGCTTTGGGCGGCTGGAGCAAGAAGACCAGAGGTTGAAGAAGCACGACGGCCGTTGGATGGACATCGTACGATCAATTCAGCTAGAATTGTTTATATTGACTAAGTTGACAAAGCCCTGGTACGCGAAGAATAACAATTTGACGTTGCCTGGGTATTCCTCAAAAAAACTATAGCTGGGCTAGCCATTTTCAGCTTCAAAACATAATAATATCTGGGCTGGATATCTGGCCTGGGCTAGACGGGCCACAACCCGCCTAGTTAATACCCTGCTCTCCTCTGAACAACAACGAAAACATCGCTCAAGAAAAACTCTGCAGTGCTCACACCTCAAAAACTAAAATACTGCTCGAGCTGCTTGGTCCCAGCTGTCGGCCGCTCCTTGTGAAATTCTCTCATTTATTGACTACATAGGTTGACAATGGTGTGGGACCGTGATGTCAGGAAACCAGGAGGAAGCAAAAAAAATTATAGTTGTATATAATAAGGAAGCACTTGCGTACATGCGGCTATGGCCCTGGTGGGTCCCCACTGTCATCCTCTCCAAGTACAACTCGAAGGACGACGGAGAGGGCCTCGCGGGCCCCACGGATGGTCTGATACAGCGCTCGCTGCTCATTCGGGAAGCCAGGATCATAGGGCCACATGTCCGCGACATTATCGTTTGCTTGTTCACCGATGCTCGTTGAGGAGATGGAGGTTGCAGCACAGGTCCTCCTGCGCTGGTAGCTCTTCCTCCATTAGGGCATCGAAGTGCAGCTGCACCTGCTCTATGGTGAACACGGCATGAACCGGCTTGGACCGTGGCACCGGCTCCTGGTCGGAAGCTAAGTCCATCGTCTGACTGTCGTCGCTCATCTCGGCGAGCTCGCTGGCGAGCCAGCATGTCCGCCTACTGGACCGACCTGCTGCCAAGCACGAATCTGACTGCCCTGGCCCACCCAGACCGCCTCCCTCGCCCGCGCGCGCTTTCCGCCCGAAACGGTCAGCGCCGCCCACCCCGCTTCCCGGTGTAGGCGATTGCTCTACCTTCAAACGACACAAGTGCCGTCCGTCCGTTTGTCGCCCACATTAATGATACGCGGTTGCCGAGGCGGCTACTCCGGTGCCACACGTCCGTCCCTCCGCCGCCCACCATTGTTATATAAACTGCTGCACCGGCCATAGCCGCAGTCATCCGCCTCCGTTCCCTTTCTCCTATGCACACCACTACTGCCCACCATGGCTTCCTCATGCTCCAGCGCTCTTCAGGACAGGCGGATGACGAACCACAAGGAGATGGCAGCCATTGCTGCCGACTGGCTGGCCGGCAGGCAGCTGAAGGACGATGATGTCCCAATGGAGAACATGGTAGTCGACTATCCGACGCCAACCCCCTCCTCCGCGCCATCATCGCCGGTGCATTGCACCATGACCATCGGCGAGGCCCGTGCCCAATACATGGACACGGTGAGGCAGAAGTGTCAGGAGCAGTTCCGGGAGGCGCATGCCGACGCCGCCTACAACCACCATCTCCTCCAGGAGCACCTGCAGGCGAAGGAGCAGATCGCCGCAGAGCGGGCGGAGCAGGAGGCGCTGCTCGACTCGTACCGCTCCGCCCGCGAGGGCCGCCTCGAGCACTGGCGGTTCCGCATGCGGGTGGCGGAGGCTGCGGCCACCTACAAAGAGGGCGATGAAGCGGGCGAGGCGCTGTTTGGCGAGACCGAGGATGAGGCAGAGGACAATGCCGGCTCCGACGAGTCCCCGCTCCGCGGGCATCGGTGAGGCCCCGCTCCGTGCTACCTCTTGAGCACTGCGTTGGTTTTTCCTTGAAGAGGAAAGGGTGATGCAGCAAAGTAGCGTAAGTATTTCCCTCAGTTTTTGAGAACCAAGGTATCAATCCAGTAGGAGGCTACGCGCGAGTCCCTCGCACCTACACAAACAAATAAATCCTCGCAACCAACGTGATAAGGGGTTGTCAATCCCTACACGGTCACTTACGAGAGTGAGATCTGATAGATATGATAGGATAATATTTTTGGTATTTTTATGATAAAGATGCAAAGTAAAATAAAAGAAAAGTAAAAGCAACCGAAATAACTATGTGTTGGAAGATTAATATGATGAAGATAGACCCGGGGGCCATAGGTTTCACTAGTGGCTTCTCTCAAGAGCATAAATATTTTACGGTGGATGAACAAATTACTGTTGAGCAATTGACAGAATTGAGCATGGTTATGAGAATATCTAGGTATGATCATGTATATAGGCATCACGTCCGAGACAAGTAGACCGACTCCTGCCTGCATCTACTACTATTACTCCACACATCGACCGCTATCCAGCATGCATCTAGAGTATTAAGTTCATAAGAACAGAGTAACGCCTTAAGCAAGATGACATGATGTAGAGGGATAAATTCATGCAATATGATAAAAACCCCATCTTGTTATCCTCGATGGCAACAATACAATACGTGCCTTGCTGCCCCTACTGTCACTGGGAAAGGACACCACAAGATTGAACCCAAAGCTAAGCACTTCTCCCATTGCAAGAAAGATCAATCTAGTAGGCCAAACCAAACTGATAACTCGAAGAGACTTGCAAAGATAACCAATCATACATAAAAGAATTCAGAGAAGATTCAAATATTGTTCATAGATAAACTTGATCATAAACCCACAATTCATCGGTCTCAACAAACACACCGCAAAAGAAGATTACATCGAATAGATCTCCACGAGAGAGGGGGAGAACATTGTATTGAGATCCAAAAAGAGAGAAGAAGCCATCTAGCTAATAACTATGGACCCGAAGGTCTGAGGTAAACTACTCACACTTCATCGGAGGGGCTATGGTGTTGATGTAGAAGCCCTCCATGATCGTTGCCCCCTCCGGCGGAGCTCCGGAATAGGCCCCAAGATGGTATCTCATGGGTACAGAAGGTTGCGGCGGTGGAATTAGGTTTTTGGCTCCGTATCTGATCGTTTGGGGGTACGTAGGTATATATAGGAGGAAGGAGTACATCGGTGGAGCAACAAGGGGCCCACGAGGGTGGAGGGCGCGCCTGGGGGGGGGGGGGGTAGGCGCGCCCCCTACCTCGTGGCCTCCTCTTTTATTTCATGACGTAGGGTCCAAGTCTCCTGGATCTTGTTCGTTCCCAAAATCACGTTCCCGAAGGTTTCATTCCGTTTGGACTCTGTTTGATATTCTTTTTCTGCGAAACTCTGAAATAGGCAAAAAATAGCGATTCTGGGCTGGGCCTCCGGTTAATAGGTTAGTCCCAAAAATAATATAAAAGTGAATAATAAAGCCCAATAATGTCCAAAACAGAAGATAATATAGCATGGAGCAATAAAAAATTATAGATACGTTGGAGATGTATCAAGCATCCCCAAGCTTAATTCCTGCTCGTCCTCGAGTAGGTGAATGATAAAAACAGAATTTTTGATGCGGAATGCTAGTTGGCATAATTTCAATGTAATTCTTCTTATTGTGGCATGAATGTTCAGATTCGATATGATTCAAGATAAAAGTTTAATGTTGACATAAAACAATAATATTTCAAGCATACTAACTAAGCAATTATGTCTTATCACAATAACATAGCCAAAGCAAGTTATCCCTACAAAATCATATACAAAATCATATAGTCTGGCGATGCTCCATCTTCCCCACACAAAATATTCATATCATGTTCGACCCCGGTTTTGGCCAAGCAATTGGTTCATACTTTTAACGCGCTTCAGCCTTTTCAATTCTTACGCAATACATGAGCGCAAGCCATGGATAGAGCACTATGGTGGAATAAGGTATAATGGTAGGGGTTATGTGGGAAGACAAAAAAAGAAGAGAAAGTCTCACATCAATGGGATATGGAGATGCCCATCAATTGATGTTAATGCGAGGAGTAGGGATTGCCATGCAACGGATGCACTAGAGCTATAAGTGTATGAAAGCTCAAAAAGAAACTAAGTGGGTGCGCATCCAACTTGCTTGCTCACGAAGACCTCGGGCATTTGAGGAAGCCCTTGGAATATACAAGCCAAGTTCTATAATGAAATTTCCCACTAGTATATGAAAGTGATAAAATGAGAGACTCTCTACCATGAAGATCACGGTGCTACTTTGAAGCACAAGCGTGGTAAAAGGATAGTAACATTGTCCCTTCTCTCTTTTTCTCTCATTTTTTTATTTGGGCCTTTTATCTTTTTTTATGGCCTCTTTTTTTAGTCCGGAGTCTCATCCCGACTTGTGGGGGAATCATAGTCTCCAGCATCCTTTCCTCACTTGGGACAATGCTCTAATAATGATGATCATCGCACTTTTATTTACATACAACTAATGAATTACAACTCAATACTTAGAACAAAATATGACTCTATATGAATGCCTCCGGCGGTGTACCAGGATATGCGATGAATCAAGAGCGACATGTATGAAAGAATTATGAACGGTGGCTTTGCCACAAATACAATGTCAACTACATGATCATGCAAAGCAATATGACAATGATGAACGTGTCATGATAAATGAAACGGTGGAAAGTTGCATGGCAATGTATCTCGGAATGGCTATGGAAATGCCATGATAGGTAGGTATGGTGGCTGTTTTGAGGAAGATATAAGGAGGTTTATGTGTGATAGAGCATATCATATCACGGGGTTTGGATGCACCGGCGAAGTTTGCACCAAGTCTCAAGGTGAGAAAGGGCAATGCGCGGTACCGAAGAGGCTAGAAAATTGCGGAAGGGTAAGTGTGCGTATAATCCATGGACTCACATTAGTCATAAAGAACTCATATACTTATTGCAAAAATTTATTAGCCCTCGAAGCAAAGTACTACTACGCATGCTCCTAGGGGAAGGGTTGGTAGGACTTAACCATCGCGCGATCCCGACCGCCACACAAAGGAAGACAATCAACAAATACTTCATGCTCCAACTTCGTTACATAACGGTTCACTATACGTGCATGCTACAAGAATCACAAACTCCAACACAAGTATTTTTTAATTCCACAATTACTCAACTAGCACAACTATGATATTACCACCTTTATATCTCAAAACAATTATCAAGCATCAAATTTCTCATGATATTAATTAAAGCAAATTGCCATGCTATTTTAAGACTCTCAAAATAATATACGTGACGCATGAGAGATTAATAGTTTCCATAAAACAAATCCACCACCGTGCTCTAAAAGATATAAGTGAAGCACTAGAGCAAAACTATATAGCTCAAAAGATATAAGTGAAGCACATAGAGTATTCTAATAAATTCCGAATCATGTGTGACTCTCTCAAAAGGTGTGTACAGCAAGGATGATTGTGGTAAACTAACAAATAAAGACTCAAATAATACAAGACTCTCCAAGCAAAACACATATCATGTGGTGAATAAAAATATAGCTCCAAGTAAAGTTACCGATGGAAGTAGACGAAAGAGGGGATGCCTTCCGGGGCATCCCCAAGCTTTGGCTTTTTTGTGTCCTTAGATTATCTTGGGGGTTACATGGGCATCCCCAAGCTTAGGATCTTGCCACTCCTTGTTCCGTAATCCATCAAATCTTTCACCCAAAACTTGAAAACTTCACAACACAAAACTTAACAGAAAATCTCGTGAGCTCCGTTAGCGAAAGAAAACAAAAGACCACTTCAAGGTACTGTAATGAAATCATTTTTTATTCATATTGGTGTTAAACCTACTGTATTCCAACTTCTCTACGGTTTATAAACTATTTTACTAGCCATAGATTCATCAAAATAAGCAAACAACACACGAAAAACAGAATCTGTAAAAAACAGAACAGTCAGTAGTAATCTGTAACTAACGCAAACTTCTGGAACTTCAAAACATCAGCCAAAATAGGAAGACCTAGGAAATTTTTTTATTCATCAGCAGCAATTGGAATCAATATTTTATCACGTTCTGGTGATTTTTAACAATTATTTTCGTGAACAGAAAGTTTCTGGAAATTTCTGCAAGATCAAATAACTATCATCCAAGAAGATCCTATAGGTTTAACTTGGCACAAACAGTAATTAAAACATAAAAACACATCTAACCGGAGGCTAGAACAAATATTTATTCCTAAACATAAACAAAAGCAAAAAACAAAAAATAAAATTGGGTTGCCTCCCAACAAGCGCTATCGTTTAACGCCCCTAGCTAGGCATAAAAGCAAGGATAGATCTAGGTATTATCATCTTTGGTAGGCAATCCATAGGTGGCTCTCATAATAGATTCATATGGTAATTTTATTTTCTTCCTAGGGAAGTGTTCCATGCCTTTCTTTAATGGAAATTGGAATCTAATATTCCCTTCCTTCATATCAATAATTGCACCAACCGTTCTAAGGAAAGGTCTACCAAGAATAATAGGACATGAAGGATTGCAATCTATATCAAGAACGATAAAATCTACGGGTACATAACTCCTATTTGCAACAATAAGAACATCATTAACTCTTCCCATAGGTTTCTTAATAGTGGAATCCGCAAGATGCAAGTTTAGACAACAATCATCAAAATCACGGAAACCTAGCAAATCACATAAAGTTTTGGGAATAGTGGAAACACTAGCACCCAAATCACATAAAGCATAGAACTCATGATCCTTAATCTTAATTTTAATAGTAGGTTCCCACTCATCATAAATTTTTCTAGGGATAGAAACTTACAACTCAAGTTTTTCTTCATAAGATTGTACCAAAGCATCAACGATATGTTTGGTAAAAGCTTTATTTTGACTATAAGCGTGAGGAGAATTTAGCACGGATTGAAACAAGGAAATACAATCTATCAAAGAGCAATTATCATAATTAAATTCCTTGAAATCCAAAATAGTAGGTTTATTAATATCTAGGGTTTGGTTCTCTTCAATCCCACTTTTATCAAATTTAGCATCAAGATCGAAAAACTCCGAATTTTTGGAACACCTTCTAGGTAAAGGTGGATCATATTTAGTCCCATCATTATCAAGATTCATATTGCAAAACAAAGATTTAATAGGGGACACATCAATAACTTTTAGATCTTCATCTTTATTTTCATAGAAATTTGAAGAACACGCTTTCATAAAGCATTTTTTCTTAGCACGCATCCTAGCGGTTCTTTCTTTGCACTCATCAATGGAAATTCTCATGGCTTTGAGAGAATCATTGATATCATGCTTAGGAGGAATAGATCTAAGTTTTAAAGAATCAACATCAAGATAAATTCTATCAACGTTCCTAGCCAATTCATCAACTTTAAGCAATTTATCTTCAAGCAGAGCATTGGAATTCTTTTGCGAATTCATAAACTCTTTAACACTAGTCTCAAATTCAGAGGGCATATTATTAAAATTTCCATAAGAATTGTTGTAGGAATTACCATAATTGTTAGAGGAATTACTAGGATAAGGCCTACGATTAAAGTTTCCTCTATACGCGTTGTTACCAAAATTATTCCTACCAACCAAATTCACATCCATAGATTCATTATTATTCTCAATCAAAGTAGACAAAGGCATATCATTAGGATCAGAAGAAACACTCTTAGTAGCAAATAATTTCATAAGTTCATCCATCTTTCCACTCAAAACATTAATTTCTTCTATCGCATGCACTTTTTTATTAGTAGATCTTTCAGTGTGCCATTGAGAATAATTAACCATAATATTATCTAGGAGTTTAGTAGCTTCTCCTAAAGTAATTTCCATAAAAGTGCCTCCCGCGGCCGAATCTAAAAGATTTCTAGAAGCAAAATTCAATCCGGCATAAATTTTTTGTATAATCATCCACAAGTTCAAACCATGAGTTGGGCAATTACGTATCATTAATTTCATCCTCTCCCAAGCTTGTGCAACATGTTCATGATCAAGTTGCTTAAAATTCATAATATCGTTTCTAAGAGGGATGATCTTAGCGGGAGGAAAATACTTAGAGATAAAAACATCTTTGCACTTATTCCAAGAATCAATACTATTTTTAGGCAAAGACGAAAACCAAGCTTTAGCACGATCTCTAAGCGAAAAAGGAAATAGCTTCAATTTAACAATATCATTATCAACATCTTTCTTCTTTTGCATATCACACAAATCAACGAAGCTATTTAGATGAGTAGCGACATCTTCACTAGGAAGGCCGACGAATTGATCTTTCATGACAAGATTCAACAAAGCAGCATTGATTTCACAAGATTCAGTATCGGTAAGAGGAGCAATCGGAGTGCTAAGGAAATCATTATTGTTGGTATTGGTGAAGTCACATAATTTGGTATTATCTTGAGCCATCGTGACAAAAAAGCAATCCAACACACTAGCAAACAAAAAGCAAGCGAAAAAGAGGCGAACAAAAAAGAGAGGGCGAATAAAACGGCAAGGGTGAAGTGGGGGAGAGGAAAACGAGAGGCAAATGACAAATAATGTAATGCGGGAGATAAGGGTTGTGATGGGTACTTGGTATGTTAACTTTTGCGTAGACCTCCCCGGTAACGGTGCCAAAAATCCTTCTTGCTACCTCTTGAGCACTGCGTTGGTTTTCCCTTGAAGAGGAAAGGGTGATGCAGCAAAGTAGCGTAAGTATTTCCCTCAGTTTTTGAGAACCAAGGTATCAATCCAGTAGGAGGCTACGCGCGAGTCCCTCGCACCTACACAAACAAATAAATCCTCACAACCAACGCGATAAGGGGTTGTCAATCTCTACACGGTCACTTACGAGAGTGAGATTTGATAGATATGATAGGATAATATTTTTGGTATTTTTATGATAAAGATGCAAAGTAAAATAAAAGCAAAGTAAAAGCAACGGAAATAACTAAGTGTTGGAAGATTAATATGATGAAGATAGACCCGGGGGCCATAGGTTTCACTAGTGGCTTCTCTCAAGAGCATAAGTATTTTACGGTGGGTGAACAAATTACTGTTGAGCAATTGACAGAATTGAGCATAGTTATGAGAATATCTAGGTATGATCATGTATATAGGCATCACGTCCGAGACAAGTAGACCGACTCCTGCCTGCATCTACTACTATTACTCCACACATCGACCGCTATCCAGCATGCATCTAGAGTATTAAGTTCATAAGAACAGAGTAACGCCTTAAGCAAGATGACATGATGTAGAGGGATAAATTCATGCAATATGATAAAAACCCCATCTTGTTATCCTCGATGGCAACAATACAATACGTGCCTTGCTGCCCCTACTGTCACTGGGAAAGGACACCACAAGATTGAACCCAAAGCTAAGCACTTCTCCCATTGCAAGAAAGATCAATCTAGTAGGCCAAACCAAACTGATAACTCGAAGAGACTTGCAAAGATAACCAATCATACATAAAAGAATTCAGAGAAGATTCAAATATTGTTCATAGATAAACTTGATCATAAACCCACAATTCATCGGTCTCAACAAACACACCGCAAAAGAAGATTACATCGAATAGATCTCCACGAGAGAGGGGGAGAACATTGTATTGAGATCCAAAAAGAGAGAAGAAGCCATCTAGCTAATAACTATGGACCCGAAGGTCTGAGGTAAACTACTCACACTTCATCGGAGGGGCTATGGTGTTGATGTGGAAGCCCTCCGTGATCGATGCCCCCTCCGGCGGAGCTCCGGAACAGTCCCCAAGATGGGATCTCGTGGGTACAGAAGGTTGCGGCGGTGGAATTAGGTTTTTGGCTCCGTATCTGATCGTTTGGGGGTACGTAGGTATATATAGGAGGAAGGAGTACGTCGGTGGAGCAACAGGGGGCCCACAAGGGTGGAGGGGGCGCCTGGGGAGGGGGGTAGGCGCGCCCCCTACCTCGTGGCCTCCTCTTTTATTTCTTGACGTAGGGTCCAAGTCTCCTGAATCTTGTTCGTTCCAAAAATCACGTTCCCGAAGGTTTCATTCCGTTTGGACTCCGTTTGATATTCTTTTTCTGCGAAACTCTGAAATAGGCAAAAAACAGCAATTCTGGGATAGGCCTCCGGTTAATAGGTTAGTCCCAAAAATAATATAAAAGTGAATAATAAAGCCCAATAATGTCCAAAACAGAAGATAATATAGCATCGAGCAATCAAAAATTATAGATACGTTGGAGACGTATCACTCCGCCGAGGCCCTGCGGCGCAAACAACGAGGCAGAGGACACAGCCGGGTCCGCCGAGGCCCCGCCCCGCCAACAACGAGGCAGAGGACATCGCTGGCTCAGCCGAGGCCCCACCCTGCCGGCAACGAGGGGGAGGATTTCTCCCGCTCCGCCGAGGCACCGCCCAGCCGGCAACGAGACAGAGGACATCATCGGCTCCGTCGAGGCACCGCCCCACTGCCAGCGAGCCCGCGCCACACAAAAAATGAGGAAGAGTAGAACACGGTAGGTCGCCGCCACCCGGGTCCAAGTAAGGCCACCGCTGCTACCCTTCGGTTGAAGGCAAGCTAGGCAGGTTGACCATTCGGCCGATTAGCTTCTTGGCGGCGACGTGGAGTCGGAAAACTATGTTGGAGAAGGACGCTGCTTCTACTTAACTGCTGGTGCAGTTGGCTCACTGACACGTGGGCCCAACAGGCATCTGGGCCACATGTCAGTTACGCAACTGGACCTGCAGTTAAGTCACTGAAGCTCAGTCCGATGGAGAAGAATCTTCTGTTCGGCTCAGCCGGACACATGTGGGTAGCTTCGGTTAATATATTATACCTCCAGCGCACCCCTTTTTAGTTGAAGAATGTATGAAATGTAATGAAATCCGGCATGTTTATATGAAATCCGACTGTGTATGAATGAATTTAATTCGATTAGTTTGAATTCTTGTATCACTGGCATTGGATGAACATGCAAAACAATACGTACTAGCATTATTCCCAGGGTGATCACCTCGTTTGCAGTAGTTTAACATGTACTCCCTCCGGTCCTTTTTAGTCTGCATACAAGTTTTGTCTGTAGTCAATGTATCTCTACTTTGACCAATCTTATAGAAAAAGTATGAACATTCACAATGTAAAATCAACTGACTTGAAAGAAATCTAATATGCAAAGTTAAAAGGAACAGAGGGAGTACAAAGAGTTTGAGCAGCTTTTTAGCGTTCCTGTACATTGCAATCAAACACACAGGCCTGGCAATTCATAGAGAACATTCAAAACAATCGATGATTATGAATCTCAGCGATTCACATGTCAAAGCCAATATTTACTTCACGGCTAAAGAATAAACAAAAATCGATCGATGCTGCTGACAGCAAAGGGCGTCCCATTCGAAAATATCAAACTTGTGTCTTCTTGCTAACATCAATGAGCAAAATTTGACAAGGTTGTCCCATTCCAAAATGTCAAATGCGTGTTGTTTTGCATAGAACAATGAGCAAACTTTGACAATGTTTTCCCAATCCAAAATATCTAATGCCTACGATTGTGGAATGGGCAGGGTTTGCCATCAGTTCGGACATTGACATGGCACCTCATGCTAAATAAACCAGCTGTTCTTTTTGTCCCATTCGCGCGTAGCTTGTATGATTTTGCCCTTATATGTTGCAACGCCTTGAACATATCGGCGCCTCCTTTCTTGTGGTGGAAATGAATGATTCGATGTATTCATGAACATTTTGTGCAGTTCCCATTGAAATCAAGCTGAGCACCTGTGACACCCAAAATTTCATTTGGATTTTTCATAATTTTTACTTGACTTGAGGGAGGTGATTTAAAATTTTTCTTCAAAAGAACCCTCCCTTTCAAAATATTTTTTATGGCAAGAGTTATATTTGGATTCACCCAAGACTTGTTTTTGGTCTTGGAGGTTCTTGCTTTTTATTTTGGACTCAAGCCAAAATGCTTTTCACTTGGGAAAAATGTCTTTTGAAAATTTCTTTGAAAATACTCTATAGCTTTTCGAATAATCCTTTACCACTTTCAACAAATCGCTCTTGCCATGACCTTAGTGCAAATCCACTCTCATAAACCTTTCCTTATCTTTGGATCATGATTTACTTCAAATCCAGCAAGTTGGACCTCTCCATATTTTTATTTTCCACTTATTTCTTATCAAAACAATTTCTACCTTATATCTTGATCATTAGAGGTTTACAAAGGAACTACTCTTTCTGCTTTGATTTTTGCCCCCAAACCTTTTTCCCTTCCTAGTCCTTTGAACCCTCAACCAAGATCCATGAAGATCCACTGGTCTCCAGTTCAAATTTTTCAAACTATACATGCTGCAAGTTTGGACCAGATTTGCCAAATTTGATGAAATTCATTCAAATCCTTCTCCAAAAATTCTGAGTAAAATCAGGCAGCCTCTGGGTGCATTGAGTGGTCACCTCACCAAGCCCCAGCTCCAGGAAATTTTTTCTTCCTACCTAATCATTTCATCGAACACCTTCAGAGCACTGTCAATATCAAGTTCAGTCAAATTCAGTTAACAGTGGCTGAATCACTGTCGTTTTCTTCAGTGTCTGTTGTCGATCTCGCCAGTGCCCGGCGTCGCCGTGTTTCCTGTCCCCTCCCCCTTGTCCTCTGCACCGCACGAGCGCCTGGATGCTTGCAGGCGTCGGCGACGAGCTGGAGGAGGTGCGCCGCCCCGTGACCGACGCCAGCGGCGGCTTTGCGGCCGCCAGAGAGAGGCGCAGCGCAGACGGCGCCACCCAGCGCCGCCCAAGCCACCGGAGAGCGCCGCGTGGTCTTCCACTCCCCAGTGTGCGCTGCCACCCTCGTCGTGAACCGCTGGGCGCGGAGCGCGCTCTCTGCCGCCGTCGTGCCCGTGCGGCCACCCCACCGTGGACCGGCGCCATTACGCCAAGACCGACCAGGATTAGCGGGGGAACGGCACCAGTACACCTCACTGATGCTGCCTGGCCACCTAAACTCCTTGCCAAGCCGCTGCCTCGCCGTAATTGCTCGCCGGAGCAACCCCGTTCACGGCCACCCCCTTGAGCCGCCTATAAATAGAGGCCCCGAGCTCCAGCTAGTACCCACACCACCTCTACACTCCACCAAGACCCTGCCTAGCCACTGGAAGAGCCCCGAGGAAGTCTCCTTCCTCAACTCCGGCCGCCGCGACCCGCCACGGGATCCAGCTCGATTCGCTCCCGTGCGTGCACCTCTGCCTCCCAGCTCTTGCCAGTAGCTCTCTAGTGCATCCCTCCTTCTGACCCGCGCTTCAATTCGAAGTTTGCAGCACACCACCGGAGTTCCCCACCATCGCTCGAGCCGCCGTCCGCCGGAGAAAGTGTCGCCATCGACGTGGTGCTCCCCGACGCCAAAGTCCACCACCCACCGACGCGGAAGGACACGCTGATACTCTTGGTACACTCCGATCTCCCTGACTCGCCGTGGTTCGACGCCGGCGACCACCGCAGCCTTCGGGCGCCGGCGAGGTCTTTCAAACCTGACATGTGGACCCCCACGTCAGCCTCTCTTTCTTTCCCCGCGAACCATTTTCTGTTGGCGCCTTCGGGCAGAGTACGTTTTCTCTGTGGGCTTGCGCGTTTCTATTCGAACCGTTTTCTGTTTTCTCAGTTAAACCCCTGGAACTTTTCTGTTTCATTACAGATGAGTCCCTGGACAGAAACCCTTATAACTTTTTAATAAAAAGTGATTTTTGAGTGATTCTTTTTCTGACGGTCTTAAAATTTTGTCTAGTTTTTTAGGGGATTTATTTGAAATTTTTTTGGAACAACTTTTATGCACGCGTTGGTTTTCACGTTAGTATGCTTTTTCGCTATACCGTAGGTTCCGGAAGAGGTGACGGAGCCGCGAACTTCGCCGAGCTAGACTCCGACTTCTCAGAACCAGGAAAGCATGTTTGAACCTTTGATATGATAGGTGTTTGCATGATTGCGTGAAAGGTTGTGCATGGCATACGAGTATCGGTGAGCACCTCGTTGCATGTGAGGCAACTACCCGTGTGTTCCAAAGTTACGGTGATCTCTGATGAGAGATGGCCTAGTCATGTGGTGACATGAAGGGCAGTAAGGTGGTACTGTTGTAGCATGCCAGCCTTACGTCATCCGTTAAATTCCGACGTTAACGTGGACGGAGTCACGTTATCGTTCTTCCCCCTTCCGTGCTACCACATGTTTTCTGCCAGAATGCGGTTTAGTAAGTTGGTAACCTCTTTCCGTGTACACACCAAACAGAGGGGCCGGGATGATGGTTCCATGGCCCTGGATTAAAGCCAGTCATCCGGTCAGGGGGCATGGGTGTTTCCGGTTGGGACCGAGAGGGGGGCACCCCTTAAAGCGCGCGTATAGAAATTTTGATCCCATGCTACGCGAGGTTGTAGCCTCCCCGTCTCAAGGTTTTTCTTGAACGTTGCCGAGGGTGATTCCTGGCTTCGGAATGTTGAATGGGTGTGTACTGGTTAGACGTGTTTCTTCCAAAACACCGTAGACGGAACTAGTCCCCGTGACTACTGAAATCCGTTGGCTGTGGTTAAAGTACAAACTCTGCAGAGTCAAATCCTTTCGAGTCATCGTATCCATGGTCAAGTATCGTGATCAGTGTATCCATATCTATGTCAAGTCCTCGTGGTTTGTTCTTCTTTCCGGTAAGTGAGCATGAGTAGTAGACTTAGCTGAACGTTACTCCTGTGGATGGACTAACCCTGTTGTTTATCTCATGCCTGATTATTCTCTGGATATGATTTAAATTCTTGAGCTAATAAGATGTTAAGTTATGAAGCCCTTTATGTGATGTCGCTCAGACGTCCGACTGTGGCATGTTTGTCTTTTATTTCCAATATAAGCCCTTTATGTGATGTCGCTCAGACGTCCGACTGTGGCATATTGATTATTTACTTTTGATATAAGCCCTTTATGTGATGTCGCTCAGACGTCCGACTGTGGCATGCACTATCTTTTATTTCCTTTTATAAGCCCTTTATGTGGTGTCGCCCTAACGCCCGACTGCGGCATTATTATTCTTGCAGTTTCCTCTCGAGGAGTCATTCAGACCCTCGTTTGGCACCCAGTATTTATTTTGGGATTTCGGGAGGACTACCGCCCGACTTCTCTGTTATTTTCCCATGCATTATTATCTCTATGTCTGAACGCACTTGTTAATCTGTTCATATGCTTCATGTTTACATTTGTTATATCTTATGTCCGAACTGTCTTGCGAGTACTTTCATAGTACTCACCTGGCTTGTTGATTTGGCCAGATGTTGACGAAGGCGATCTCTTGGATGAAGAGTTTGATAGTGCGTCCGACGCCTAGAGGAGTCCCAGTTAGTCCTGTGCGATCCCGGATATTGGTCACTTGTATTATATACGCTTCCGCCACCCGCAATAAGTCTCCTCGAGCCTCACTCCGACGCTCGAAGAGCTGTAGTTTTCAGGAGTCATATCACCCACTTCGCGGTGATATTTCCACCACCGTTGTTATCGTGAGTTAGTAGTCATGCCACCCTATCCGCCGTTATGTTTTATCGGCGTTCATGTAATAAATTGTTGAGCAGTCTCCGCTCAACCTTGTATTATATTCAGTACTCCTGGTATTTTTTTCTTCTGTGACCAAGATATTGTCTACCAGTGAGAAGGAATTCTTCTTTACTGGTCCGTAAAAGGGATTGGTCTCTCAATAAATATTTTATTGAAAAACCGGTCGTGACAAGCTTGGTATCAGAGCCAGGCTGACTGTAGAAAGCCACTAGGTGCGATCGCTAATCGGTTATTAGCGTCTTTTGTGCTTTTTCAGCATTTTGCAATTGTAGCTATTTTCTGTTGGTCATCATAAATTTATGACATGACTACTCAGAATTTTTGCCTACTTTTGTAGATGGCTGGCAGCAACTGCGAGACTCGAGTGTTCACGAACGTGCCCGAGGGGTTTGTCAAACTCCTCGTCTCCATCACCAAGCTCGCGATCGGGCCAGCGACTCGTCCGGAGTTCACGCTTTATCAGCACAAGCTCAGCGACGACGTGTCTATGCACCAAGCCGTGGTGCAATTCAAGGGAGGACATTCTGCATCTCGCCACTTCCGTTTTGTGGGAAGGGCCATGCCTACAGAGAGGCATGCCATGCAGATGGCTGCCCATGAGGCGATAGCTCATCTTCGGGACATCCTTCCTATGATGAAGACTCGTCGCTACCGCTACCTCCCATGCCATGTGCCATATACTTGTCACTATGCATTCGCCTGCCATCGGGGAGAACGAGATGAAGCTATCGAGATGGTTGTGGAGTATCTCAAGGCTCTGGAGGAGTCTTTCGACAACCTCGTGGACGATCTTGTGGCTGCCCGCATGGACTTAGTCTGGGGCGGTCCTGCCAGCAGGAAGGAGCTTCTCCTCACAGCACCGCCTCTGACATTCGTCTCGTCTTCAGCCTCTTATGCACCGGCCATTTTGGCCACTGCTCGCCGTCTGCCTACCACTGAGGAGTTCGACAGAGTCATCGCTCCTACTCCAGTCAGAGCTGAACCGCCTGCCGCACCCGCACTACCACCTGTCGCCCCCGCGCCATCACCGCAGCGCAGTGTTACGCGCCAGGAGCCAGCTAGAGAGGAGGTGGAGGTTGAATCTCCTGCACCGCTGAGTCTTGCCCTCGGCAAGGGGAAGGACATCGTCACCATCTCCGACTGAGAGCGCCGAGTAGCCGCGCGTTTTGTCTGCTTGTATGATGTGTTTTATCTGTACGCTAGTTTGTATTAGTGTGTTCGCTGCTTTCCGGAGGAGTATGCTAGTCTAAATAACATGTCAGGATTGTGTACGCACATCCTGAGTGCTGTATCGTGTGTTTGCTTTTCGCGTGTAAGATATATGCTAAGAAGTTCTTCTCCGTGCAAAATCGTTTATGTTTTCTTGAAAACCTTGAGGTCTTTTAAATTGTTGCCTTTGCAAGATTTTCCTTGTGCCACATAGTTCTTCTCATGGGTTTTGCAAAATAATACCCCAGACTGGAAAAATGTCTCGCCCGTGGACTCGCTCCATGCCCAATCAGCCAGAAGAAGTTTATGGGACACAGACTAGCAACAACTTCACTCAGGGACAGTCCAGTCAACAAGACAGCGAAGCAGCCTTGTCTCAAGTATGCCGTCTTTTCGAACAAAGCCAGCAACAGCACCAAGAGATGATGAATCACGTCATCAATATGGGAAACCACCGTGAACCCTATCAACCACATTCCAAGTTATCTGAGTTACAGAAGACTCGCCCTTCAACTTTTGCTCACACTGATAGGCCGCTGGAAGCCGATGACTGGCTTCGTGATATCGAGAGGAAGCTGATTATTGCTCAATGCTCAGATAATGAGAAGGTGCTTTATGCACCACACTACCTTACTGGAGCAGCTGCAGCATGGTGGGAGAACTTCTTACACATGCATCCCAGTGAACACAACATCACCAGGGAAGAATTCAAGGAAGGCTTTCGTGGGGCACACATCCCCAGGAGCATCATAAAAATCAAGAAGAGAGAATTTGACGATCTCAAGCAAAGAGGCATGTCAGTGACAGAATACAACGGTCAGTTTACCCAGCTACTCGTTATGCCTACGACGAGCACATGACAGAGAACAAGAAGATGGAAAAATTCCTGGACGGCCTGGCACCGGCACTAAAATGCCAACTGGTTGTACACACTTTCCCGGATTTTAAAACTCTGGTTGACAAGGCCATTACCTTGGAGAATGAGCGCCGTAGTCTGGAAGATCTCCGTAAGCGAAAGAGGGACAAGACGACTCTTGCTCGCAACAACCGAAGCAAGACTGAGGTTCCAAGGACAGAAGCAAGGAAATCCACGACTACTGATCTAAGGCCCGTCAGACAGTTTCATGCCAGGGACAAGGAGTTCACGTACCGTCCAGGGGTCACCTGCTATGCTTGTGGTGAAGAAGGGCACTATGCTAAACAATGTCCAAAGCCGAGGAACTCGGCCCCCAAGCCAAACAATGGTGGGAATAATCCAGCCCCCAAGCGCAACAATTTCAATCCCAACAACAACCACAGGAAGGGTCACCTGAACCATGTGACCAGGGAAGAAGCGCAGAATGCCCCAGACATCGTGCTCGGTACGTTCCCTGTCAACACAGTACCTGCCACGGTTTTGTTTGATTCTGGAGCTTCCCATTCGTTCGTTTCGAAGAGTTTTGTTTTGCAACATGGTTTTCCGATACTTCCCTTGGAAAAATCTATGATCATCAAGTCCCCCGGAAATAAGCAAATCTCTTAGAGTTACTGCCAAGGAGTAATCATTGAGTTCGAAGGACTACAGTTCCAAGCAAATCTCATCGTGTTGGAAAATAAAGGACTGGATGTCATTTTAGGGATGGACTGGTTAACCACCAACAAAGGATTCATTGACGGTTTCAATCGGACCGTGATTCTCACTCACCATCATGGAAAGACAATAAAGGTTACAGCTCAAGAAAGGCCACGGTCACGACAACCAAAACTGAACAAAGTGGACATTTCAGAACTGAGAAAAGTTCCAGTGGTATGCGAGTTTCCTGACGTATTTCCTGAAGAACTGCCAGGCATGCCACCAGACCGAGAGATAGAATTCAGCATCGAACTAGCACCTGGCACCACTCCCATCTATAAGAAACCTTATAGAATGGCACCCTCATAATTGGTGGAGTTGAAGAAGCAGATAAAGGAATTATTGGACAAAGGATTTATTCGAGCCAGCTCCTCACCATGGGGTTCGCCATTGTTGTTCGCCAAGAAAAAGGATGGGACACTGAGACTGTGTATAGACTATCGAGCTCTCAATATGGTCACCATCAAAAACAAATATCCGATGCCACGGATAAATGATTTGTTTAACCAGCTCGCACAAGCCAAGGTGTTCTCAAAAATTGATTTGAGATCGGGATATCATCAATTGAAAGTACGGACAGAAGATATCCCTAAAACAGCATTCACCTCCAGATACGGATTATATGAATTCACAGTGATGCCTTTTGGTCTAACAAACGCCCCCGCATATTTCGTCCACCTCATGAACAAAGTGTTCATGAAATTCATGGACAAATTTGTTGTGGTGTTCATCGACGATATTCTGGTATACTCAAGGACACCAGAAGAGCATGCTGAGCATCTCAGAATTGTTTTGGGAGAATTAAGGAAACATCAGTTGTACGCCAAATTTAGCAAGTGTGAGTTTTGGCTAAGGCAGGTTGGTTTCCTAGGCCATATATTGAACCAAGAAGGCGTGGCCGTAGACCCAGAAAAAGTCAAAGCCATATTTGACTGGAAGCCACCCGCCAACGTTACAGATGTGCGGAGTTTCCTGGGAATGGCCGGATATTACAGAAGATTTATTGAAGGATTCTCCACTGTGGCAAAACCAATAACACAGTTGCTCAAGAAAGACAAGAAATTTGTATGGACGGAAGCATGCGAGAGAAGCTTCCAAGAACTTAAGAAGAAGCTAACAACCGCACCGGTATTAACCGTGCCAGACATACACAAGAGTTTTGAAGTATATTGTGACGCGTCCCGAAAAGGCCTCGGATGTGTACTAATGCAGGATGGCAAAGTTGTCGCGTATGCCTCCAGGCAGCTGCGAAAACATGAGGAAAATTACCCAACACATGACTTGGAGCTAGCAGCAGTCATACATGCACTCAAGGAGTGGAGGCACTTTCTGTTGGGAAATCGCTATGAAATATATACGGACCATAAGAGCTTCAAATATATTTTCACACAGCCAGAGCTAAATTTACGCCAACGACGCTGGTTGGAATTGGTCAAGGACTATGATGTCGGCATTCACTACCATCTAGGGAAAGCAAATGTAGTGGCTGATGCCCTTAGTCGAAACCCCAGCCCGGACAACGACGGTCCGCAAAACTTGAGGCCTGAGTTTCAGCAAGAGTTCGCTAGGCTCAACATGGTGTTAGTCTCTGAGGGCACCGTATCAAATCTGGAGATACAACCCACCCTAGTGGAACAAATTAAGAAGGCTCAACAGGGACATCCCAGCATCGAAGGTATAAAGAAGAAAATGAACCTTGGTAAGGCTTCAGAGTTCGTCACAGACAGTGAAGGAATATTATGGTACGGAGACAGACTTTGCGTACCTAACATTGAGGAACTCAAGCAACAAATCCTAACCGGAAGCCACACCGCTCCATACTCGATCCATCCTGGAGGAACCAAAATGTACAAAGACATTCAGGAAAGATTTTTGTGGCACGGTATGAAAAGGGATATAGCTGCATTTATTGCTTGTTGCGATTCATGTCAGTGCATCAAGGCCGAGCATCAAAAGCCAGCAGGGCTACTCTAGCCAAACAGGATACTGGAGTGGAAATGGGATGAAATAGGAATGGACTTCATCGTCGGACTACCCCGATCACAACGCGGAAATGACGCCATATGGGTCATCACAGACCGACTAAACAAGGTTGCTCATTTCATTCCCGTGAAGACTACCTACTCCACACAAAGACTGGCCAAACTTTATCTCTCCCGTATAGTTTGTTTGCATGGAGTCCCAAAGACTATAATATCCGACCGAGGCACACAATTTGTCTCCAAATTTTGGGATCACCTGCAACAAGCTCTGGGCACGCAGCTAGCTTTCAGTACAGCGTACCACCCTCAGACTGATGGACAAACGGAACATGTGAACCAAATCCTAGAGGATATGCTGAGAGCCTGTGTGCTCACCTATGGGTCCAGTTGGGAAGAGAGTTTGTCGTATGCCGAGTTTGCTTACAACAACGGTTACCAAGCCAGCTTGCAAATGGCACCCTTTGAAGCATTGTACGGGCGGAGGTGTCGTACCCCACTGAATTGGTCAGAAACAGGTGACAGCCGTATCTTCGGCCCAGACATGCTTAAAGAGGCCGAGGAGAAAGTTAAGCAGATCAGGGACAGACTCAAGACAACGCAGAGCCGACAAAAGAGCTACTACGATCAAAAACATCGTGAGGTCAGCTTTGAACCCGGTGATTCCGTATACCTACGAGTGTCTCCTATGAGGGGCCTGCAACGGTTCAAAATTAAGGGGAAGCTAGCCCCGAGATTTATCGGACCATTTTGTATAGAGGCACGAAGAGGCACAGTGGCCTACAAACTAGACTTACCCAAGGAGCTGTCAGACGTCCATGACGTATTCCACGTCTCACAATTGAGAAAATGTGTGAGTAACCCGGAGAAGCATGTATCTCATGAGGGCATTGATGTACAACCAGATCTCACCTACAGAGAGCGGCAGTAAAGATACTCGGAGTGTCTGAACGGAGGACCCGTCAGAAAACGACCAAATTTTTCAGAGTTCAGTGGAGCAACCACACTGAGGATGAAGCTACATGGGAAAGGGAAGATTTTCTTCAGGCAGAATATCCATATCTATTCGAGGATCAGCTGAAATCTCGAGGATGAGATTTTTCCTAAGGGGGTAGGTGTTGTGACACCCAAAATTTCATTTGGATTTTTCAAAATTTTTACTTGACTTGAGGGAGGTGATTTAAAAAATTTCTTCAAAAGAACCCTCCCTTTCAAAATATTTTTTTATGGCAAGAGTTTTATTTGGATTCACCCAAGACTTGTTTTTGGTCTTGGAGGTTCTTGCTTTTTATTTTGGACTCAAGCCAAAATGCTTTTCACTTGGGAAAAATGTCTTTTGAAAATTTCTTTGAAAATACTCTATAGCTTTTGGAATAATCCTTTACCACTTTCAACAAATCTCTCTTGCCATGACCTTAGTGCAAATCCACTCTCATAAACCTTTCCTTATCTTTGGATCATGATTTACTTCAAATCCAGCAAGTTGGACCTCTCCATATTTTTATTTTCCACTTATTTCTTATCAAAACAATTTCTACCTTATATCTTGATCATTGGAGGTTTACAAAGGAACTACTCTTTATGCTTTGATTTTTGCCCCCAAACCTTTTTCCCTTCCTAGTCCTTTGAACCCTCAACCAAGATCCATGAAGATCCACTGGTCTCCAGTTCAAAAAATTTCAAACTATACTTGCTGCAAGTTTGGACCAGATTTGCCAAATTTGATGAAATTCATTCAAATCCTTCTCCAAAAATTCTGAGTAAAATCAGGCAGCCTCTGGGTGCATTGAGTGGTCACCTCACCAAGCCCCAGCTCCAGGAAATTTTTTCTTCATACCTAATCATTTCATCGAACACCTTCAGAGCACTGTCAATATCAAGTTCAGTCAAATTCAGTTAACAGTGGCTGAATCACTGTCGTTTTCTTCAGTGTCTGTTGTCGATCTCGCCAGTGCCCGGCGTCGCTGTGTTTCCTGTCCCCTCCCCCTTGTCCTCTGCACCGCACGAGCGCCTGGATGCTTGCAGGCGTCGGCGACGAGCTGGAGGAGGTGCGCCGCCCCGTGACCGACGCCAGCGGCGGCTTTGCGGCCGCCAGAGAGAGGCGCAGCGCAGACGGCGCCACCCAGCGCCGCCCAAGCCACCGGAGAGCGCCGCGTGGTCTTCCACTCCCCAGTGTGCGCTGCCACCCTCGTCGTGAACCGCTGGGCGCAGAGCGCGCTCTCTGCCGCCGTCGTGCCCGTGCGGCCACCCCACCGTGGACCGGCGCCATTACGCCAAGACCGACCAGGATTAGCGGGGGAACGGCACCAGTACACCTCACTGATGCTGCCTGGCCACCTAAACTCCTTGCCAAGCCGCTGCCTCACTGTAATTGCTCACCGGAGCAACCCCGTTCACGGCCACCCCCTCGAGCCGCCTATAAATAGAGGCCCCGAGCTCCAGCTAGTACCCACACCACCTCTACACTCCACCAAGACCCTGCCTAGCCACTTGAAGAGCCCCGAGGAAGTCTCCTTCCTCAACTCCGGCCGCCGCGACCCGCCACGGGATCCAGCTCGATTCGCTCCCGTGCGTGCACCTCTGCCTCCCATCTCTTGCCAGTAGCTCTCTAGTGCATCCCTCCTTCTGACCCGCGCTTCAATTCGAAGTTTGCAGTACACCACCGGAGTTCCCCACCATCGCCCGAGCCGCCGTCCGCCGGAGAAAGTGTCGCCGTCGACGTGGTGCTCCCCGACGCCAAAGTCCACCACCCACCGACGCGGAAGGACATGCTGATACTCTTGGTACACTCCGATCTCCCTGACTCGCCGTGGTTCGACGCCGGCGACCACCGCAGCCTTCGGGCGCCGGCGAGGTCTTTCAAACCTGACATGTGGACCCCCACGTCAGCCTCTCTTTCTTTCCCCGCGAACCGTTTTCTGTTGGCGCCTTCGGGCAGAGTACGTTTTCTCTGTGGGCTTGCGCGTTTCTATTCGAACCGTTTTCTGTTTTCTCAGTTAAACCCCTGGAACTTTTCTGTTTCATTACAAATGAGTCCCTGGACAGAAACCCTTATAACTTTTTAATAAAAAGAGATTTTTGAGTGATTCTTTTTCTGACGGTCTTACAATTTTGTCTAGTTTTTTGTGGGATTTATTTGAAATTTTTTTGGAACAACTTTTATGCACGCGTTGGTTTTCACGTTAGTATGCTTTTTCGCTATACCGTAGGTTCCGGAAGAGGTGACGGAGCCGCGAACTTCGCCGAGCTAGACTCCGACTTCTCAGAACCAGGCAAGCATGTTTGAACCTTTGATATGATAGGTGTTTGCATGATTGCGTGAAAGGTTGTGCATGGCATACGAGTATCGGTGAGCACCTCGTTGCATGTGAGGCAACTACCCGTGTGTTCCAAAGTTACGGTGATCTCTGATGAGAGATGGCCTAGTCATGTGGTGACATGAAGGGCAGTAAGGTGGTACTGTTGTAGCATGCCAGCCTTACGTCATCCGTTAAATTCCGACGTTAACATGGACGGAGTCACGTTATCGTTCTTCCCCCTTCCGTGCTACCACATGTTTTCTGCCAGAATGCGGTTTAGTAAGTTGGTAACCTCTTTCCGTGTACACACAAAACAGAGGGGCCGGGATGATGGTTCCATGGCCCTGGATTAAAGCCAGTCATCTGGTCAGGGGGCATGGGTGTTTCCGGTTGGGACCGAGAGGGGGGCACCCCTTAAAGCGCGCGTATAGAAATTTTGATCCCATGCTACGCGAGGTTGTAGCCTCCCCGTCTCAAGGTTTTTCTTGAACGTTGCCGAGGGTGATTCCTGGCTTCGGAATGTTGAATGGGTGTGTACTGGTTAGACGTGTTTCTTCCAAAACACCGTAGACGGAACTAGTCCCCGTGACTACTGAAATCCGTTGGCTGTGGTTAAAGTACAAACTCTGCAGAGTCAAATCCTTCCGAGTCATCGTATCCATGGTCAAGTATCGTGATCAGTGTATCCATATCTATGTCAAGTCCTCGTGGTTTGTTCTTCTTTCCGGTAAGTGAGCATGAGTAGTATACTTAGCTGAACGTTACTCCTGTGGATGGACTAACCCTGTTGTTTATCTCATGCCTGATTATTCTCTGGATATGATTTAAATTCTTGAGCTAATAAGATGTTAAGTTATGAAGCCCTTTATGTGATGTCGCTCAGACGTCCGACTGTGGCATGTTTGTCTTTTATTTCCAATATAAGCCCTTTATGTGATGTCGCTCAGACGTCCGACTGTGGCATATTGATTATTTACTTTTGATATAAGCCCTTTATGTGATGTCGCTCAGACGTCCGACTATGGCATGCACTATCTTTTATTTCCTTTTATAAGCCCTTTATGTGGTGTCGCCCTGACGCCCGACTGCGGCATTATTATTCTTGCAGTTTCCTCTCGAGGAGTCATTCAGACCCTCGTTTGGCACCCAGTATTTATTTTGGGATTTCGGGAGGACTACCGCCCGACTTCTCTGTTATTTTCCCATGCATTATTATCTCTATGTCTGAACGCACTTGTTAATCTGTTCATATGCTTCATGTTTACATTTGTTATATCTTATGTCCGAACTGTCTTGCGAGTACTTTCATAGTACTCACCTGGCTTGTTGATTTGGCCAGATGTTGACGAAGGCGATCTCTTGGATGAAGAGTTTGATAGTGCGTCCGACGCCTAGAGGAGTCCCGGTCAGTCCTGTGCGATCCCGGATATTGGTCACTTGTATTATATACGCTTCCGCCACCCGCAATAAGTCTCCTCGAGCCTCACTCCGACGCTCGAAGAGCTGTAGTTTTCAGGAGTCATATCACCCACTTCGCGGTGATATTTCCACCACCGTTGTTATCGTGAGTTAGTAGTCATGCCACCCTATCCGCCGTTATGTTTTATCGGCGTTCATGTAATAAATTGTTGAGCAGTCTCCGCTCAACCTTGTATTATATTAAGTACTGCTGGTATTTTTTCTTCTGTGACCAAGATATTGTCTACCAGTGTGAAGGAATTCTTCTTTACTGGTCCGTAATAGGGATTGGTCTCTCAATAAATATTTTATTGAAAAACCGGTCGTGACAGCACCCCAGTTTGCACAAATACAAAAAAAGTTGTTAGTATAAAGTAAGTTGTACTATGAATTGACAGTTTAAACAGGCACCTACACGGTCCATGTAGAGCACACTTAAAAAAATGGAACTCACCGGAAAGAATCCTAGAACAACATTGTACTTGCGCATCACAGCAAAAAAACGGAGATCTGTCAGTCCTTCTGAGCTGAAGTTAGTTTGGTCTTGTGGGGAGTAATGTAACCATCCTTCAACTGCTCCTTTTGATGAGAAGATAGAGATGGCTTCTTCATCCTGGCATAATCAGAACTACTCCATATTCTTCTTCAGAGGAGGATGATCCTGTTGTGCAAAGACAAGAGGGCAACTAAATGCTTGCATCCCTGTTTGCTCAAAAAAAGGAAAAGGAATATTTAAAACAACACAGATGAAGCACTTCTCAAGGACACACTTTCTCATGATAGTATCTAAACAGTAGCACAACACCATTAGAGATGACAAAGCTCAATGATATGGATGAAATCTGTGGGCGAGTACCAACCTTTGTCAGGAGCTTATTGTGTAGAGCATACAGATCAAGCACTTCTCCGGAACCATCTGTTGCTATCTACTATGGTTGCCATGCTTACTATATACTCCTCGATTAGTTTAATGTTTCCAACATCTTCTTGTGCAGTTCCACTAAAATATATGGTATCTTCAAAGAAGATCCCTGTTTGCACAAGTAGAGATAATTACATATTACATTAAGAGTGGCATCAAATCAGTGGCAAAACAATTGCTCGTTCTAGCCATAGCAATAAATTAAGATGCAAAACTATATCATTACTTGTTTCATCGTAGTTCCAGTGCTTCATTACAGCACCGGGAGTTGATTTTTGTTTTTCTTCCGCTTGTTCTTCCCCTTCATCACTTGGTTCAATAACAGACAAGCTTCACCTTCAATGTAAGATTTGGCATGTAAATTAGGGAGCACAAGTATAGCACTAAACAACGACATTAATTTTCTGATGAAAGTGACAAAATAGAGGCCAACAGTTGTGAAATATCCTTATCTTACCTCAATGGAATATTACGGTGCACATACAGATTGGAAGTCTTGTCTCGATTTGTGGAGTTCACTAAAATCAAGCAACATTACCGTACAAGTAGCACAACATATGAAAGCACACTGCACAATCATGTGAAAGAAGGCTAGTACTGACCTCTCATGACGCAGAATTCAAACAACTCACAAGAAGAAGATCTGGACCAAATTTGCCAACACAGATAGGAAGTAAGATCTCCTCTTGTGCGGTTCCGCTAAGATGAAGCAATCAAGCAACATTGTCGGTGTGACATTTTGGTTGAACTGCACAAAACACTCTTAAAACAAAAGTGTTTTGTGCAGTGCAACAAAGGGTCACAATAGCAACGAGGTGAATTAGATATCCCTGTTTACACAGAGGTGCAAAGGAAACAACTAGTGGTCAATAATGGTGGATGACACAGAAACCAACAAAAAGAAGCATCTAACTTATCTAAATGGGAAAGAAAGCAAGATAGTAGCATTTCTCAAACGGTGGCATTGATTCATATTAACAGAGACATTATATTAACCATAAAATTCGTTAAACATGTAATTTGCTTTTAACTGTGGCATTGCATCAATTTTCCAGCGGCCTTATTTGAGGGTGTTTGTTTACAGGGACTTTTTGGTGTAGGGATTAAAAAAAGTCCCTGTCAGTCGCATCTAAACCAAAAAGGAGGGACTTTTAGGGACTAAAAGTGGGCATTTGGCACTAAATAAAGAAGGCCCCGAGGAGTCTTTTTGGGACTTTTTCCAATAGTTGCCCCTGCCCCGCATCACACCTTATCTCTATTAGTTCATTACTAGGGGTAACATGGTCTTTTAGTATGTCATTTAATAACCTCTAGTCCATGTTTCGTCCCTGGAACCAAGCAGGTAGGGGCTAGGGACTTTTTAGTTGGGACTAAAAAAAGTCCTAGGACTTTTTAACCAAACAGGGCCTTAGATTAACAACAGCTAAAGAGTTGCACGGGACAGTGGACGCACCAACACCATGTGCATCTACCGATGTATGAAGGGGTGATGCACAGTCTGTTGCAACAAAGAACAAACAACCATGGAGCATATTTGTGTTGGTCCCAGTTTTGTTATCTTTAGACACCTTTGCCTATGTGAGCGCAGCAAATCTAGTCCTGCTCAAACTCTACAGCCTTGTCCCCTAAAACAAAAAGATCAGTTTGTTACAGATGTGCGTACTGCGCTTGTCATTGTTTTCCCTTTTCGACCAACGTAGGTGCTGGATAGCCAGTCTGTACTAGTACTTCCCCCTTCCTTTCCTCTTTGAACCACATCCTAGATTCATGCTATACAACTTTCCCCACTACTTTCCCCCATTCCTTTCCTCTTTGAACCACGTCCTAGATTCATGCTATACAACTTTCCCCACAACTTCCCCCTTCCTTTCCTTTTTGAACCACATCCTAGATTCATGCTATAAAACTTTCCCCACTACTTTCCAACATTCCTTTCCTCTTTGAACCACGTCCTAGATTCATGCTATACAACTTTCCCCACTACTTTCCTGTTTGATCCAACACCTAGATTCGAGCGCAGAAGCGGGAAAAGCCCACATGCAGCTAGAGCAATGCATGTGGAACAAGTAAATTATACCTTAAGGTTCTTGGGGTGTGGTTCGGTGGGCGACTGGAGGCCGTTCGGCCCACACTATGTACGGCGGTGAGGAAGAAGGGGTCGGAGGCCCTCCCACGCCGCTGGTGGGTGAAAGAGAACAGCTGCGCCGGTAATGGATTCCCTCCCTCGCCGACGGTGACCGCATTAAGCCTCCTTCCCTTCCCGGCGGACGGATCCTGCCGGCTCTTTGACCAGCAGTGAGGGGAGAGAGAGAGGCCAACAAAGTCTTGTTTAGATCTGGAGAGGGATGAGAGAGTGTGAAGAGAGCAACTACAAGCGCTGAGGCTCCAACGTGTATATATATAGTGGAGAGAGAGTGTGAAGAGTGTAAACCCTAGAAAACAAGCGCCGAGGCTGCAACATATACGTGATGAGGTGATTATACGGTCACTACGAGATCGTATAACTCCATATCCATCCATTTTGACCAGTCAAAGAATTCTCCTAGCACCGCCCCAGATCACTTTCTCTCTCTGTCATGCGGGGACTACCTGTCATTTGGTGGAAGAAAGAAGACGAACAAAAACAAAATTATGCTCAAGTGTAGTTATCGAACCCGAGACCTCAAGTTTGATGAGCGAACAGGCTAACCAGCTACACCACCCTCCCGTTATGTTCAACAAGAGGAAAATAACCTTTTATACATTCCTGCATTCGTGTGACAAGCATGCCGTGTTTTTTTTGCGTGGGAGTCATTGGGATTTAAATCATAATCGTGTCATGTGGCTTTGGTGGTAAGGTCTTTTGGGATTTAAAGCAGTGTTGGTAGTACATAAACAATGCAGCCATAGTCACCTTACCTCTCTCCACGTAGTACATTGGGTCCCACCAGTCAGAGGGTGAAACAAACACAATTAAAAGCGCCAGCGGTGTATCTTACCTCACACATATCGCTACTGCTCGTGAACATTATCCAATTGATCGCTCTGTTCGCTCACGTACTATTTTAAGTGAATCCTTATTATAATATGCACACAATTTTGGGCACTTGTATTCGACCAAAGTCAGTGTGCCACCGTATCTCGTACTACTCCCTCCGTTTACGTGTAATAAGTCATGTTAGAAGGTGCAAGCAGATTGAAGGAGAAGGAGAAACTTGACTGGTCCTTCCTCCAATCAAAGCCCTGATTTCTGTCTCTAAATGCAACAATTAATCCCAACAACTAAGAGATGCCGTTTTAGCTACCATGCAGGGCCACGTATTAACTCTCATGCAAGCCGACTTTGATTTCTTGACTGATCAACGCGTAGTTGCGCTCCATGCATTGGGATTCCAGGGGAGCTAACAAGGCAGAGTAAGGAGCGTTTGGTTACATTGCTTAGGTTGGTCATATGGGTGACTAACTTGGACTAGTAACATGCATATGTTACTAGTCTATGTTACTACTACCTTCGTCCTGGTTTATAGGTCCCCTTTGTAGTTTGTGCCAAATTTTGACCAAAGATTTAACTAACAAAATGTTAATGCATGTCAACAAAAATTATATCGTTGGATTCGTATTTGAACATAGTTTTCAATGATATAATTTTTTGTGACATGGATGAACATTGTTAGTTCAATCTATGGTCGAAATTTGGCATGAAATACAATGGGGACCAATAAACCAGGATGGTGGTAGTACCTTCATAGTGGGTAGTAACATATGGATGGTAACATGCAAGTCTTCATTAATTAAGATTTAGACTCATTTTACCTCGGGGTGTGTTATGTTACAGTAACATATTATGTTACCACAAGCATCTCTTTCCTCATTAACTCCTTGCCACATAAGCAATTTTTTCTTGGGATGTGCTATGTTACTACCTAAGTTACTCCCACTATGGCTAGCCTTAGTAAGGGCATCCACAATGTGATGTTTTTGCGCCTCTAAGGCCGCCTCTAAGGATTTCTAGTCTGCCTCTATACACTGCATGATTTAGTTTGTCCGCCTCTATGGTTAGCGTCGCCTCCAACACTAGAGGTAGCCTCCAAGTGAATAAAGAAGTGGAAGAAAAGAAGAGAGGAGAAAAGAGACCTGCATGCACGCGGATGAGAAGTTGTAACTTGCATTTTTTATTTATTGCAGGCTTATGGTGGGCTCCACCTTGGAGTCATGTTAAAATCTTTATACACTGCGGAACTTCCATTCATGCTTAGAGGCACTAACGTGGGGCCTAGCTTAGAGGCTGCACTGCCTCCATACATTGGAGATTCTCTAAGGAAATTGCTCGGCTAGCCCAGCTAGCCAGCTTTCGCTTTGCCAACCTTGCCTGGTCAAACGGTTTAGTTCTTTTTCTTACCAGCCTTGCCCTGTGAAAATTGTTGTCATGAGTCATCGATTTCCAGAGTGCTTATCATGCTATTCTGGGCAGGCCGGCTTATGCACGTTTCATGGCTCGACCATGTTATGTTTACCTCAAATTGAAGATGCCTGGTCCTAAAGGAGTGATCACTATCACTGGCAATCGGAAGAAGGCAGAAGAGTGCTTCCAGAAGGGCTCAAAGATCGCCGATGCGCAAATGGCAGTAGTGGAATTGCAGGAGTATCAAAAAAATGCAGATCCGAGTGATTTGTTGCGAGCTAAGAAGCCTGCCACGGATTCAGCATTTCAGTCGTCTAGTGAAACGATGCCGATTCATATTCACCTGACCGATCCCAATGCTGCTCCGACTCACATTTCGACAACACTCGACTCCAAATAGGAAGAAGCGCTCACCCAGTTCCTCCGTGAGAACTGGGACATCTTTGCATGGAAACCTTCTGACATGCCGGGTGTTCCCAGGGGGCTGGCTGAGCACCGTTTGCGAGTCGACCCAAAAGTGAAACCAGTCAAAGAACATCTTCGAAGGTCCTCCGTACAGAAGAGAAAAGCAATCGGTGAAGAAGTGGCTCGGCTCCTAGCAGCTGAGTTTATCCGAGAGATTTACCACTCCGAGTGGCTAGCCAATGTTGTCATGGTCCCCAAGAACGACGACTCACTTTGCATGTGCATTGACTTCAAGCATATCAATCGGGCCTGCCCGAAAGATCACTTTCCTCTCCCCCGCATCGATCAAATAGTCGACTCGACTGCAGGGTGTGAGCGCTTGTCCTTTTTGGACGCTTATTCCGGGTATCATCAGATCCGACTGTATGGACCCGATGAGATAAAAACAGCTTTCATCACTCCATTTGCGTGCTTCTGTTATGTCACCATGCCATTCGGCCTGAAGAATGCTGGAGCCACATTCATGAGGATGATTCAGAAGTGTTTACTCACTCAAATCAGTCGGAATGTGGAAGCATACATGGATGACAATGTGGTCAAGTCACGTAAAGGTTCTGACCTGTTGGCTGACCTTGCTGAAACTTTTGCCAACCTCAGAAGGTATGATATCAAGCTTAATCCATCAAAGTGCACATTCGGAGTTCCGGGCGGAAAATTACTCGGCTTCCTCGTTTCCGAACGGGGGATCGACGCTAACCCAGAGAAAGTTGGTGCCATTCTCCGAATGAAATGCCCTATGCGTGTGCACGATGTCCAGAAGCTTACATGTTGTTTGGCCGCCTTAAGTCGATTCATTTCTCGCCTCGGTGAAAAGGCATTGCCTCTTTACCGACTAATGAAGAAGTTTGATAAGTTCGAGTGGACTCCTGAAGCTGATGCAGCATTTGCAGAGCTCAAAGCCCTACTTTCCACCCAGCCGGTGCTTGCTACCCCAATTAGCAAAGAGCCTTTACTGCTTTACATTGCAGCCACTGGACAAGTCGTCAGTACAGTACTTACGGTCGAGCGGGAAGAAGAAGGAAAAGCCTGTAAAGTTCAGCGCCCAGTATACTATGTTTCTGAAGTTTTGACTCCATCAAAGCAAAGATATCCACATTATCAGAAGCTTGTTTATGGGATTTATATGACCACGAAGAAGGTTGCACATTATTTCTCTGACCACTCCATTACAGTCGTCAGCGATGCTCCATTATCAGAGATTCTGAACAACAGAGATGCAACCGGTCGAGTGGCAAAGTGGGTGATTGAACTCCTTTCTTTGGATATTAAGTTTGAGGCAAAGAAAGCTATCAAGTCCCAAGCAATAGCAGATTTCCTCGCCGAGTGGATCGAACAGCAACTGCTGACTCAAGTCCACTCGGAAAACTGGACCATGTTCTTTGATGGTTCCAAGATGCTGAATGGTTCCGGTGCTAGGGTGGTACTGGTATCCCCCCGAGGAGACAAGCTCAGATATGTTCTCCAAATTCACTTTGATTCCTCTAATAACGAAGGGGAATATGAAGCACTCTTATATGGGTTACGTATGGCCATCTCGCTCGGCGTCCTTCGCCTCATGGTCTACGGTGACTCAGATTTGGTAGTCAATCAAGTGATGAAGGACTGGGATGTCAGAAGCCCATCTATGACTGGTTACTGCAATGCGGTGAGGAAGTTGGAAAAGAAGTTTGAGGGGTTAGAGATCCATCATATACCTCGACTGAAAAATCAAGCAGCCGATGATTTGGCAAAGATAGGCTCCAAGAGGGAAGCCATTCCCAGCAACGTGTTTTTGGAACACATTCATACACCTTCAGTTCAAGGAGATCCTTTCACTGAAGAGCCCCCGCAGCCTAAGAGTGCCACAGATCCGACTAAAGTCGAAGTCCCAGCCGTGGTCGACCTAATCACGGAGGTTTTGGTCATCACTCCCGACTGGACAGTGCCATACATTGCGTATATCCTTAGGAAGGAACTCCCTGAGGATGAAGAAGAGGCTCGATAGATCGTCCGTCGATCCAAAGCCTTTACTGTGATAAGAGGACAACTGTTCAGGGAAAGCGTAACCGGAGTTAGCCAGAAATGCATAACACCAGAAGAAGGTCGAGTGATCCTCAACGACATCCACTCGGGGACCTGTGGTCACCATGCGTCCTCTCGGACCATTGTGGCCAAAGCATACCGAGCTGGATTTTATTGGCCACGAGCAAATGAAATGGCGAAACATATAGCCGACAACTGTGAAGGCTGCCAGTTTTACTCCAATATGTCCCACAAGCCTGCGCCAGCCCTGAAGACTATTCCACTCGTCTGGCCCTTTGCTGTTTGGGGATTGGATATGGTTGGACCCCTGAGGACTGGTAGGAGCGGCTTCACTCATGTGCTTGTAGCAGTCGACAAGTTTACCAAATGGATTGAAGCCAAGCCTATCAAGAATCTTGAAGCCAGTACCGCCGTCAGCTTCATCAGAGAATTGACATTCAGATATGGAGTTCCGCACAGCATCATCACTGAAAACGGGTCGAACTTCGATTCTGATGAGTTCAGAGCCTTCTGTGCTTCCCAAGGCACACGAGTCGACTATGCTTCAGTCGCCCACCCCCAGTCGAATGGACAAGCAGAAAGAGCAAATGGCTTGATTCTCAAAGGACTAAAACCCTGACTGATGCGTGATATCAAGCACACAGCAGGCACCTGGGTCGATGAACTTCCATCAGTTCTTTGGGGATTGAGGGCAACTCCCAATCGGTCGACTGGCCGAACTCGATTCTTCTTGGTTTATGGAGCTGAAGCTGTTCTACCGAGTGACATGCTTCACAATGCACCCCAAGTCGAGCTCTTCTCTGAAGATGAAGCAGAACAGGCCCGGCAGGACGCAGTCGATCTCCTAGAGGAGGAAAGAGAGATGGCCTTAATCCGGTCGACCATTTATCAGCAAGACTTGCGTCGATTCCACGCCAGAAACATGAGGGGCCGAGCCTTTCAAGAGGGAGACTTGGTTATTCGAGTGGATCAAGAGAAACCACAGAAGCTCGCCCCTGCGTGGGAAGGTCCCTTAATTGTCACCAAAGTTCTCCACAATGGAGCATACCATCTTTACAATGTCGAGCATCAGAAAGACGAGCCACGGGCTTGGAACGCGGAGCTGCTCCGCCCCTTTTATACTTAAGTACTCATTCGGATGAGATGTAATAAGAAATAACTTTGTAGTTTGTTTATCAAAGACAAGAGCTTTACAGTCTTCCTAAGTGGTTGTTGTTGCTTTTGTTAGCGTCTGAAATCCCCCAGTGGGTGACTTTGCCGCGAAAACGTTTCGCCTAAAATTTGAAAAATCCTACCGAGTGATGAGCAAGCCTCTCACTCGGGGGCTTAGCCGCGAATCCGTTTCGCCTAAGTTTGAAAAATCCTACCAAGTGATGAGCAAGCCTCTCACTCGGGGGCTTAGCCGCGAATCCGTTTCTCCTAAGTTTGTAAAATCCTACCGAGTGGTGAGCAACCCTCCCACTCGGGGGCTTAGCTGCAGTCCAGTACTCGCCTAAGTTTGTAAAATCCTACCGAGTGGTGAGCAACCCTCCCACTCGGGGGCTTAGCTGCAGTCCAGTACTCGCCTAAGTTTGTAAAATCCTACCGAGTGGTGAGCAACCCTCCCACTCGGGGGCTTAGCTGCAGTCCAGGACTCGCCTAAGTTTGTAAAATCCTACCGAGTGATGAGCAACCCTCCCACTCGGGGGCTTAGCTGCAGTCCAATACTCGCCTAGTTTGAAAAATCCTACCGAGTGGTGAGCAACCCTCCCACTCGGGGGCTTAGCTGCAGTCCAGTACTCGCCTAAGTTTGAAAAATCCTACCGAGTGGTGAGCAACCCTCCCACTCGGGGGCTTAGCTGCAGTCCAGTGCTCGCCTAAGTTTGAAAAATCCTATCGAGTGGTGAGCAACCCTCCCACTCGAGGGCTTAGCTGCAGTCTAGTACTCGCCTAAGTTCGAAGTCCATCCCCATTCGCAAGGACGACGAGGTGCAGGTCGACTGCAACTTTCTCCTTCGGAGCTGCACCACAAGTACAACGTGTGCTCCACCCTTATCCGCAAGGACGACGAGGTGCGGGTTGACTGGAGCATCAACCTCAGAGCCGCATCTCAAGCACAAAGATTATTCCGCGTGAAGAACAAATTCCACTCGAAGACAAATACAAGCATATTCAGAGATAAATCAAGTTCAGATAAATCCTAAAGTTCAAGACCACGGATCAAAGTACTCGGGCATTCATCCCGAAGGAGTTTAACGGTTACAAAATCACTCGGCATTCCGAGGCAAATTTAAGGCAGAGCATAAAAGTTTGTTCACTCCGCAGGAGGAGGGCTGGCAGGCTCGACGAATTCGTCCAGGCCGATCCCGTCAGCAATCCGAGTGGCGGCAACAATGAAAGTCTCCATGAAGGACTGGAAGTTGTGCCTCTTGGTGTTAGCAACTTTAATCGCCGCCAGCTTCTCTTCCCGAGCTTCTCGACAGTGGACGCGAACTAGAGATAGAGCCACATCAGCGCCGCACCGGGCAGAAGACTTCTTCCATTCTTGAATTTGACTGGGAGCTTCATTGAACCGAGCCATCATAGACTCGAGGTCATTCTGAAATGTTACCATGGGCCAGAGAGCTGTGTCAATCCATGACATCGCGACTTTTAGTCGGGCGAGATAATCGACAATACCAGTGATGCGGGATTCCAGTCGGAGCACGTTCATGGCAGCTTCATCCTTCACTGGTGAGTTGATGGGGTCCAAGCTTGGTTCAATTCACCCGGTCTCTACCTCGAAGTCCCGGCAAAACTCTGCATACACAATTCAAGGGTAAGCCAATGATCATATGTCGAGTCGACAAGAACAAACCAGTCGGATCAAAGGAAACACCTTCAAGCATGACGAAAAACTTCTTAGGAAGGCTTCCTAGATAATTCTCCAGATCGTTCCTCCTGCGGGCAATACCTTCCATCTTCTCATTCAGATTTTCCTTGTCCTTCTTCAGGCGAGTTGCTTCCTTATTGGCTTCGTCAAGGGCAGTTTTCAGCCTGGAGTTTTCTTCCTCCAATTTGCCGATTGAAGCCAACTTCTGTTCAACGAGTGAAGTTTTCTCATCAGCTTTTTTCTGCGCGGCGGCCAGATCTTGATCCTTTTTCGCTGGAGCTTGGTTCAGTTTCTCTGAAAGAAATAATGTTGTATTCAGAAAAAGCAGAATGAAATCCGGTTCAGGGAAAACTCAGTCGACATGTCTTCTTTACCAGTGGCGTCATCCTTGGCCTTCTGCAGTTCTATCTTGGCCAGCTCCAGATCGAGGTTGAGCTGAATCTGTTGCTTCTCCAGGTCAGCAAAACGAGCTCCAAGATCACAAGATTTCTGCAACCAAAGAACAGGTCAGTCGACTAGTGAAAAGATTGGTTATTTCGGAGAGGTAAAAGGATAAAGCCAACAAATTCTAAGACTACTGCTGAATCAAACATCCAACAGTAGTCTCGGGGACTACACCTAGTGGATGCACTTAGCGTGCCCCCACTGGTTCAGTTTACACTCGAAAAGGCCTGTCCAGCACGAGTGCAAAAAAAAACAAACAGAGTCTTCAGACCATAGTCGACTGCCAGCAGTCGACCACGGTCTCGAGGACTACACCCAGTGTGTTGAGGATATAGACCTGGGAGTCACCCGCCAGGAGGGCCGGGTTACACTAAGGGTCATTGCCAGAAGCCCGGAGCTAAGTTTCGAGATAATGGGCCGGAGATGGGCTGAGACCCGGCGATGGCTTATTACCCATAGTTATCATCATTGTTATAGTAGACTTGTAGTGTAAGGCAAGTATTGTTTAGAGTCCGAGCCGGACACTCTTACGAGCCGGCCGGGACTCTAAGGGCCGTTGGGTGCCAACCTCCCTATAGAAAGGGACGACCCGGCAGCGGATCAGGGGCGACAACAATCTGATCGAGAGCCGGGCATAGCTGTTTAGCTCCCTGGTTATCGAAACCCTGATTAATACCACCTCAACTGGACGTAGGCTTTTACCTTCACCGTAAGGGGCCGAACCAGTATAAACCCTCGTGTTCCTTGTCCCACTTAACCCCTTCAAGCTTCCCAATTGCGATGGCTCCACGACTAAGTCCTAACCCGAGGACATCTGCCGTGACAATTCCACGACAGTTGGCGCCCACCGTGGGGCTGGCGCACGGTGGATTTGAGTTCTTGAAGGGCAGCTTCGAAGGGCTCAAGGGATACGCTGTGGGCCGGATGACCAAGAGTCGTCGCGGCAAGCTCTACATCGACGATGCGGACTGGGGCCCCGATGCCGGCTCAGTGGAGTACGGGTACCGGGTCCCCTTCGGTGGAATTCATGTCTTCATCGGCAAGATTGGTGAGCCGGGCCCCGAGCCGGATCCCCGCGCCGATCTCATCGAAACGGCTCAGCGCGCACGACCCGCCCGGGCCCGGCCTGCCTTAAGGCGCGCTTTTGTGGGATGCATCCACGGAGGGCCCTCTGATCCATCCGGGTCTGGTGACGAGGCAGCCGCCGGCTCTGACGGCGAGTCGGCCGCTGATGAGTCAAACTCGTTGTACTAACTTCAAGATGGCAGGCTCATGAGTTATTCCGATGGCAACAGTATTCCGGACCTTTTTGAGCCGCCAAGTCAGGTCGGAGTTTTTATGGCTGGTGCGCAGCCTGTTCAGAACCCCGCTGCCGGATCAAAAAACCCGGTGCCTTCCCCGGCTCAGGTGCTGATGGATCTCACGGATAAGATGACGGCCCTGTTAACCGCCACGGTCGACCCGGCGGATCAAGTTCAGCATGATGCGGCGGTGGCACAACTAAAATTGGATCTGATAAAAGCTAAAGAGGACCTTGCAGCGGAAGGGATCAGGCTGGCTGCGGAGCGGGCGGCTCTCGATGCCCAGACCCAGCTGATTCAGGCGCAGTCCTTCCAACTCACGATGGATCAGAACGCGGCCAATGAGGTCATGAGAAGGAGGCATCAAAAGGCTCAATCTCGACTCCCGCCGGTCTACGATCCGCGCAACCTCTTCAACACGCCAGGTGCAGGGTCTAGTCACCCGCCAGGGGTCGTAGCACCCGGGTCTGGACCCCTTATTCAACCACGAGTGATGGGGCCTCCCCAGGGGCCCCCTGCCCCGCCTCAATATGTGCCAATACCCCCGGGCCATTATAATAACCCGCTGGAGAACATGGTCGCCGCGGCGGCACGGCTGGCGGCTCTGCCCGTTGATGGCGACTCTCCGACGGCTATTGAGACCCGCCGGGTCAGAGAACTCCTTCATACAGCACTGGCGCAACAAGAGGCGTACTCCTACAGCCGGGATAGGATCCACTCAACCCCTCGTCCAGGGCAGAGCCCGAGTTACAGCCGGCACATGGTCTCGGCGACCGGCTCAAGTAATGTCCGACGCCATGACCCGCCCCCTGGTCATGGCCCGGCTCATAATGGAGCCTTCTACGTAGCAGACCAAGCACGCCAGGAGGCGGAGCAGGCGCCTCAATTGACGGCTTACCAGACCCCCCCGGCTTATCCGACGACGTTCGTTGATGCGGGTATCCCTACCAGAACCGGGGGTGTCCCTTGTTTGGTGCCAGCTATCCGTAATGAACGTCTACCCAAGGACTTCAAAGGACCTAGGAAGGTGCCTAACTATACAGCAGACTTACAGCCTGCAGCCTGGATTGAGAGTTATGAGATGGCTATGGAATTACTGGAAGTCAGTGAGGCGGCCATGGCCAAATATTTCACCATGATGTTAGATGGAACTGCCCGCACGTGGTTGAAAGGGTTACCGCCGAACTCCATCGGGTCTTGGGCTGAGCTGAAAGCCCGGTTCATTCAAAACTTCAAAGATACCTGTAGGAAATCTATGTCAATCGTGGATCTGACTAACTGTAAGCAGCAGGAGGGTGAATCCATGACCCATTGGGTTCGCCGGGTCAAGGAGATCATACATTCATCGGATAAGATGGATGCCGGCTCTGCAGTCTTAATGTTGGAACAAAACTGTCGCTTTGTGCCCCTAAAGATGAAACTCGGGCGGCTTAAGCGTGACTGTACTGATATGGGTACACTGATGGCAACTCTTGTCAAGTACGCCGATTCCGATGGTACCAAGGATCCCCCTTCAGATGATGAAAGGGCAGGGAAGGGAAAGAAGAACGGCAACGGCAAGGGTCCTCAGTTTAGCCCGGGGAACCAAGGAGGAGGCAAGCGCAAGGCCGATGGCAGCCTAGAGTTTGTAGCCAACACCAACTCTCAAGGTAATAACCAGCGACGCAAGGGGAGGCCCCCTCCCCGAGGCGGCGGGTCAGGACCTTCTCTGGAACAGCTGTTGAATGAACCTTGTCCGAGACACAGTTCTAGAGAGAAGCCGGCGACTCATCCGTGGAAGGATTGTGCTATCATGAAGGCCTTTAAAAACTACAATGGTCCGGGTGGCGGCTCAGGCGCCGGCGGCTTTCATGGCCCGGCCGGCGGGTCAAATTCCGGTCCTCAGAACGGTCAAGGGGGCTTTAATCAACAGTCTGGTCAGGGTCATCAACAGCAACAGGGGGGCTATCAGACCAACCCAAAGCAGCTTAGCGGTGGAAAGTATCACGTGTTCACCACTAGTTTGTGCAAACGAGACGAGAAGCTTCACAAGAGGGCTGTTAATGCTGTTGAGCCGGCGGTTCCACGCTACTTACGGTGGTCGGAGCAGCCCATAGTGTGGAGTAGGGAGGATCACCCTCCCCGGGTGGATAATCCGGGCCACCTGGCCTTAGTGGTGGCTCCTCAAGTGGGAGGCTATAAGTTCACAAAGGTACTCATGGATGGAGGCAGCAGCATCAACATCTTCTATTATGAGACTTTCCGTCGTATGGGGCTAGTTGATAAGAACCTCAGCCAGTCAAATACTATCTTCCATGGTGTGGTACCCGGTAAATCGGCTTATCCAGTCGGCAAGATCGAACTGGAAGTGGCCTTCGGTGATGAGAACAACTACAGGGTGGAGAAGTTGACCTTTGAGGTGGTCAAGATAAGAAGTCCTTACCACGCCATATTTGGACGGCCGGCTTACGCCAAGTTCATGGCACGGCCGTGTTATGTGTACTTACAACTCAAGATGCCGGGTCACAATGGGACCATTACGGTTCACGGCAGCCGGAAAGTGGCTCTGGAGTGTGAGGAAGGTGACGCGGCTTATGCAGAGTCTGTTTGTGCCACAGAAGAGTTGAAATTTTATAAAGACAATGTTGACCCAACAGATATGACCTCTCTGAAAAAGCCAACCACGGAGAATGAACCAGCAATGAAGTTTAAATCAGCTGATGAGACTAAACTTGTTGATTTTGTTCCAGGTGACTCGTCTCAGCAGTTCAGCATCAGTGCAAATCTGGACCCGAAATAGGAAGGCGCGCTCATCGAGTTCATCCGTGAGAATAGGGACATCTTCGCATGGAAACCTTCTGACATGCCAGGTGTACCTAGAGAACTCGCTGAGCACACTCTCAATGTTGATCCAAAATTTAAGCCGGTCAGACAGTTCCTTCGACGGTTTAACGAAGAGAGGCAGAAGGCCATTGGTGAAGAAGTGGCCCGGCTTTTGGCGGCCGGGTTCATTGTTGAGGTTTTTCACCCAGAATGGTTGGCTAACCCGGTGCTTGTACTTAAGAAGAACGGCACCTGGCGGATGTGTGTGGACTACACGGACTTGAACAAGGCGTGTCCGGCTGATCCTTTTGCTCTCCCCCGTATTGATCAGATCATTGATGCTACGGCAGGTTGTGCACGCTTAAGTTTCTTGGATGCCTATTCCGGGTATCATCAGATTAAGATGGAAGTTAAGGACCAGGAGAAGACGGCATTCATCACTCCCTTTGGAGCCTTCTGCTATGTGTCTATGCCCTTTGGGCTCAAGTGTGCGCAGGCGACTTACCAGCGTTGTGTACAGAATTGTCTCCATAAACAGATCGGGCGCAATGTTCACGCTTACGTGGACGATATTGTGGTTAAGTCCATCAAGGAGGAAACCCTGATAGATGAGTTAAGGGAAACCTTCGATAATCTCCGGGTCTACAAGATGATGCTTAACCCGGCCAAATGTGTTTTTGGTGTTCCTGCGGGCAAGCTATTGGGCTTCTTGGTTTCTGACAGAGGAATTGAAGCTAACCCGGAGAAGATCAAAGCTATCACTTCTCTAGCTAAGCCGGCATGTATAAATGATGTTCAGCGTTTGGCAGGTCGCATCGCTGCTTTAAGCCGGTTCATAAGCCGCTTGGGTGAGAAGGCTATGCCCTTATATCAGTTGATGAAGAAAACGGATAACTTTGTCTGGAATGATGCAGCTAATACCGCCTTCGAGGATTTGAAAAAGCAACTGGCAGAGCCCCCCGTCCTTGCTGCTCCGGTTGATAAGGAGCCCTTGCTACTGTATGTGGTGGCAAACACACGAGCCGTCAGTGTGGCTATGGTGGTGGAGCGTAAGGAGACGGGTAAGGAGCATCCGGTCCAGCGGCCGGTTTATTATGTCAGTGAGGTGCTTATTGAGTCCAAGAAGCGATACCCGCACTGGCAGAAGCTTGTATATGGTGTGTTCATGGCGAGCCGGAAACTCAAGCATTATTTTCAGGGTCATCCCATCACTGTGGTCAGTTCTGCCCCTCTTGGGGATATTATCCAGAACCGAGAGGCTACAGGGAGAATTGCTAAGTGGGCTATTGAGCTTGGGCCTCATGGCCTCAAATATGTGCCACGCACTGCTGTTAAGTCTCAGGCTTTGGTGGATTTTATTACTGATTGGACAGAGTCGCAAGTGCCTGAGCAGAAGCCGGATAACACCTATTGGACTATTCACTTTGATGGGTCCAGGCAGCTGGAGGGCTCGGGGGCTGGTGTTGTATTGGCTTCCCCTAGGGGTGACAAGTTCCAGTATGTGCTACAATTGATGTTTCCTTGCACTAACAATGCGGCTGAATACGAGGCCTTACTCCATGGTCTTCGGGTGGCTAAGGAGATGAGCTTAAGCCGGGTACGGTGCTTTGGGGACTCAGATTTGGTGGTTCAACAAGTATCAGGCACTTGGGATTCTAAGGATCCCCTCATGGCGGCTTATCGCCGCGAGGTTGATGCCATTGCTGGGCACTTTCAGGGATATCAAGTGGAGCACATTGACCGCAGGAAGAATGAGGCGGCTGATGCTTTAAGCCGGCTCGCCTCTCAGCGAAAGCCGGTGCCGCCTAACACTTTCCTGGATGTCCTATATAACCCTTCGGTTAAGTTGCCTACAGAGGAGGACTTGGCTATCCCTGACCCGGAGGCACGACTGGTGGCGGTTCTTCATGTCATACCAGACTGGACAATGCCGTACTTGGTTTATATAACCCGGGGAGAGTTGCCTGAGGATGAAACTTTGGCCAGGCAAATAATCCGGCGGGCCAAGTCAATGATTGTTATCAACGGCGAGTTGCATCATCGCAGTGTTTCAGGGGTATTTCAGTGTTGTATTTCCCCTGAGGAAGGTCAAGAGATCTTGCGCGAGATCCATGAAGGGGATTGCGGCCATCATGCCGGCTCAAAATCCCTTGTGGCCAAGGCATTCCGTCATGGTTTTTATTGGTTGACGGCTCACGCTGATGCAGAGGAGTTGGTCAGTAAGTGTGATGGTTGTCAGAGGTTCTCCCGACGGGCTCATGTGCCGGCTCAGGAATTGAGGATGATCCCGATCACTTGGCCCTTTGCGGTCTGGGGGCTTGATATGGTCGGGCCTTTTAAACGGTCCAGGGATAAGAAGACCCACCTCTTGGTGGCAGTGGACAAATTCACGAAGTGGGTGGAAGCTGAGCCAGTTAGCAAGTGTGATGCAGCCACGGCGGTTCAATTTATGAAAAAGGTGATCTTCCGCTTCGGCTTTCCGCACAGCATCATAACAGACAATGGCACTGATCTGTCCAAAGACGCTATGGAGGAGTTTTGTCAACGAGAGCATATCCGGCTTGATGTTTCTTCAGTGGCTCATCCCCAGTCCAATGGTCAAGCTGAGAGAGCTAACCAGGAGATTCTGAAGGGCATCAAACCCCGGCTTTTGGTCCCTTTGCAACGGACGCCGGGTTGTTGGGTGGAGGAGTTGCCCTCCGTCTTATGGAGCATCAACACTACTCCTAACAGGTCTACTGGTTTCACGCCTTTCTTCATGGTTTATGGGGCCGAAGCGGTCCTCCCTAGCGACATCCGTCACGATTCACCTCGTGTGGCGGCTTATGTTGAAACGGACAATGAACATGCGCGCCAAGTTGCTCTGGACTTGTTGGATGAACAGCGTGATGTGGCAGCAGCCCGTTCAGCAATTTACCAACAAGACCTGCGCCGTTATCATAGCCGCCGGGTCAAATCCCGGGTCTTCCAGGAAGGCGACCTTGTGCTCCGGCTCATCCAGGATCAAGCAGATGCACACAAATTATCCCCACCGTGGGAAGGGCCCTTTGTGGTCAGTAAGAACTTGCACAACGGGTCATATTACCTCATTGATGTTCGGGAGCGTAAAGATTCGCGTAAAACTAAGGAGGAGACCCGTCGGCCGTGGAATATCGCTCAGCTTCGGCCTTATTACACTTGAGCTATCGGCTCTTGTGGTGTACATATTTATCTCAGACATATATATATTATGATAAGCAATAAGGCAGGACCTCTTTCCTGTTTTCTCCTCCAAATATATGTGTCATACTAATTTGAAAGGAGGATCCGGCTTATGATCGCATTTGAGTCTAGCTGTAAGCAGTAAGATCACTTGGGGGCTTCCTGTTCAAACATGGGTCATATTCGAACCAAAGAGAACATAGCTGTCGATACCCATTTGATTGGCAAAGTGCCGAGCTCATTGGGAGGTTGCCTTTGGTCATATTTGAATCATAGTGTAACCCCTCTGAGAACCGACGTGGATCGTATTCGAATCAGCGTCGTTAAACAATTTTCAGAATCACTTGGGGGCTTCCTGTTCAAACATGGGTCGTATTCGAACCCAAGAGAACATAGCTGTCGGTACCCTCTTGATTGGCATCGCCACACCCATTGGGGGCTATATGATCGTATCCGAATCTTGGCTTAAACCCCTTTCGGGCCGGGTCTCTGGTCGTATTCGAACTGGAAGCCCCTAAGTTCCGATTTATCGCAAAGTCTACTCTGATTATGACAACGTGTGCATGGCCGGGTTTCGCTTGACCGGCTTAATTTTGGAGTTATCTTGTTAATTGAACATCCTGGATGTCATCAAGACAAGTCCATTAGAGTTAAGATACCAACCATGCTACCCGGGTCATTTAATCCGGAGGGTGGTAAGCCGTCTTGAGACTTGTGATTTACCTTTCTATGCAGATGCTTGAAGGTACTTTTTTAAAGGTTGAGAAGCACGAAGGATAATTATGACCCGGAGGAACATCAAAAGAATGACTTCAAAGGATTTCAGCATTCATTACGTGCACGATGGCACGGCAGAGATAAATTGTTGCACCTATTCTATTACAAAAATCTTTCAAAGTTTCAAGGGTGGAGCATTGTTTGGTGAGCCGCTAGCCGGTTTATGACGCCTGCTGAGTCGAAGTCCCCGGCTCATCTTCTGCTCCGGCTGATCCCAAGGCTTCGAAGGTCGATGATTTCCAGTTGATGCCGCTGAGAGCTTTGAACTGAGCTTCTTCGTCAATTAACCCGGCCGGGTCAATCTCGGGGGCGTAGGTGTGTTGGCGAGCCGGAGGAATCAGACTCAGAGCTTCATAGCGAGGGGTTGGAATCCTCTGATTCTCCGCGTTGTACCCCGGCTGATACTTGGCTAAATCGGTGTTGTTCCCGATGATGGTGGCCACCGGGCGTACAGCCTTCACGCATGCCGCGAAATCCTTCTGGTCAAAGGTGGAGCCGTCTTCCTTCAGGCTGGGGTAACCCAGGGCGATGTCTGCCGGGTCTAGCTCCGGCAGGAAGGCTTTGGCCCGGCTCAGCGCGGCAATTGCTCCGGATCTTGCGGAGGCTCGACGTAGCTCTTGGATTCACTGTGGCAAAACTGCGAGCCGGCGCAGGACTTCAGCCAGATGGGTTGGCACCTCATTGGATAGGGCCACCACAGCTAAGGCGCGCTGTGACCCGGTGTAGAGTTGTTCCACCAGGGTGTACACGGTCTTTAGCTTGGTGACCACGCTCTGGTTGAGGTTGGCACTCCTGGGACCTGTTTAATAAAGGTCAGGTAAGCCGGTGACAAGGGTGAATCGTAACATGTGCAGACTTGATGAAAGCCGGTGAGGCGACTTACCGAAGATAGCAGCCACCATTTGGGAAACCTGGTGCTTTAGACCGGAGAGCTCAGCGGTCTTCTCAGTGAGGGCTTTCTCCGCCTGCTCTGCCCGGGTCACCAGTGCAGCTTTCTCCTCAGCCCAGGCCTTCCGCTCAGCGTCGAATTCAGTCTTCAATTTCTCCTGAGCGGCGATGCTGGAGACAAACTTGGCATTCGCCTTCCGGGTCTCCATCTCTTGAGTTTTTAACCGGCTCTTGAGACCCGCAAGGTCCGACTCAAATTTCTTGCCAGTAGCCTGTATATATTTCCGGGTTATTAAACAGTTATTATATAAGTCCCAAGCACTTTCCAAGCAAAGACACTTGACACTTGGGGGCTAATGCATATTGAACGTGTCTATCTACGTACTGCTGGTTCAATTAAGTAAGCCGGACTCTAAGTCTACAACGTATGCCAAGTATAAGTTATAGACTTGGGGGCTAGCATGACAAGGATCACTATGCGGAAAGTAAGAAGACAGCAGAAGGTTACCTCAGACTTTTGTTGAATCTGATTGACCATGCGATCTCCGCGTCCCGGCTCTTGTGAACCTGGCTGATGTAGCCAGAAACGAGCTCTCCAATGCTCAAATCGGGGTAGCCCGAGAGATCCAGATTCGCCCGGTGGGGTCGCAGCAGCTCCCCCTTCGCGGAGCATTGGGCCAGTGCGGTCGGCCTCCCCGGCTCAACATACTCCGTCCGGGTAATTACCACGTCCGGGTCGTTAGCCGGTGGGGTTGAGCCGGAGGCCTCCGGATTAGCTGACGCTTCGGTCGTTGTCTTGGTGGTCGGGGCAGGGGCTTCAGGCGCCGTATCCATGGGAATGGTGGCCTCGGAGGCGGCTGGCGGATCTTGAGCCGTCGTCTCGGGCTCAGGCAAGTCCGGCACTCCGGCTGACCTGGTCTTCTTTGCTCTTTTGGTGAGCTTTGCCTGGGCACTGAAAAGACAGAAGTGTTAGGCATACAAAGAGTAAATACAGACAGGTAATGTAAGGTGATTGTTATTACCCGGGTGCAGTTTTGAAGGCCGGCAGACTTGACTGCATGGAGTCACCAGAAGAAGGGGAGGTCTCCTGGTAATTGGAGTCAGAAGAATTAAGCGGTTGACGGATAACACCCGCCAACGGATGAAAAGGGTACAAGTGAGAAAAGACCTCGGTGCGACGTTTCCTTGTCGCGTCGGGTAACCCGGCGGAGAGGTCGGTGTCCTTGCGGGCCCGGGTGAGACGCCGGCTTTCGTGAACCTGCTGCTTCAAAATAAATTGAGGGTCTTGATGAGCTAATGGATGAGAAAAGCTTACTTTCCGGGTTACCCTTCGGACTTTCAGCTGTGGCAAAAGGCTCCGAGTCGGAGGGGAGTAATGTTACCTCTTCAATCACCGGGTTACTGGCGCCGGTGTCATCCTGTCAATAAGCAAAATGATGGTAAAGTGGATAGCAGCAAACAATAAATATGGCAAGAGTTTAAAGGTTTAAGGGTTACCTCTGACTCGGAGCTATCGCTTAATTGCAGCAGCTCCGAAGCAGTGGGTCTGTTTCCCTTTTTGCGAGGGGCGGCTCTCTTGGCGGCTTTCTTCGCCTTCCTGGCCTTCTTGGCCGCCTCATGGTCATACTTGACCCGCCAGAATTTATCATCAGCCTGAGAAATACAGTAATGAGTTCTTAGTAAGATGACAGGTAAAAAAAATGGAAAGGTTAAAGTCAGCGGCTTACCGCTGGGGCTGGATTGGTCTTGCAGAACGGGGCTAGCCCGGTTCTTCCACAGTCTGCCAGGCTCTCGTTTAATAGAGCCTTGGTCTCTTCTTCGGCAACGTCTTCTGGAAGGTCGTTGCGACTGTGCCTCTGCGAGTCATCCTTTCGCCCGGTGTACTCACACATTAAGCCGGGGCGGCGGCTCAATGGGATCACCCGCCATGAGATCCAGACCCGGACCAGGTCTATTCCGTTCAGACCGTTGCCTAGCAGGGCCTTGATCTTATTGATCGTTGGAAGCAGAGGCTGGCGTTCCGCGGCAGTCAGCTTGTCGGATAGCGGATGAGTCGGCTCCAGGCGCGTTGGGCGAAAGCCGGGCAGCGGGCTCTCATTAGCCGGGGACGTGTCTTGGCAGTAGAACCAAGTCATGTTCCAGTCCTTGGGGTGACTTGGCGGTTCTGCGTAAGGAAATAGACAGTCCCTGCGCCGTTGGATGGAGATGCCGCCTAACTCTAGACTTGGACCGTTTGCGCACTCGGTTTGGCGGTTCAAATAAAACAGCTCTCTGAAGAGCAGCAGACTCGACTCTTCTCCAAGATATACTTCACAAAAAACTTGGAAGTTGCAGATGTTGGATATGGAATTGGGTCCTATATCCTGAGGCCGAAGGTCAAAGAAGTTGAGCACGTCCCGGAAGAATTTTGAGCCGGGCGGTGCGAAGCCCCGGCTCATATGGTCTGCAAAGATCACTACCTCCCCGTCCCTCGGCTGAGGTCTTTCTTCGGACGGGTCAGGGGCACGGTAGGACATCACTTCCTTCTTGGGCAGATATCCGGACTTAACAAAGTTGGCCAGGGTCTCTTCGGTGACGTTGGATTTCATCCAGTTGCAAGTGATGGGAGCCTTGGGAGGCATGGTGACGGTTGGTGGTCTATGAGGAAGAGAAAAGTGTCCGGGTTAACTATAAGCCGGGGATTATCATTCAAACTATAGTGACGGCTTATGAAGGGGACTAATGATATATATTGATATGGTGGGTTATCTAAGCTGTCGGGGCTTTCAGGTTAAGTTGGTCATCTACGGCTTACTGCAGTTAAGTCGGAGGATTTTACAGAGCATGGTTCTCTTTAAACCGGACATGTAAGCCGCCGAGATTCAATGGTTGCGTTTTTACTAAGTGTGGTAAACAGGTTTCACATACTACCGTAACTTTTTTTGGATCAAAATAGTCGGAGCAGAGAAAATTTTCTAGACCTAAAAAACAGAGGCAGGAGAAGTTCTTGAGGTTGAACACAGTTCTTATGCAGTAAAAAGAGGATTTCTTGCAGATGAAATGAGTTCCGAACGTCTACCGCAGTGGTTTTATGCAAGGATAAAGATCAACCGACTACAGTGGTGACGAGGACTGCCGAGTTTCTGGGCAAAGGTGACGAACACGAAGAACGGGAGGAACCCTACCACAGATCTGTTCTAGCAAGGCAGAGAAGACTCACCGGAGTTGAGGAAGAGCGAAGGTCACCGCCGTTATCTGGTCCGGGTCAGGGTGATGCAGCGGCCGGGTCGATGAAGATCAGGGGCGCGACGGCGGCGGCGGCGGCAGAAGCTCGGGCAGAGGAACGACAACGCGAGGAAGAAGAAGGAGAGTGTGAGAAGAGAGTGCCGGGCCGGCCTATTTATAAGGTAAGTCATAAGTGGGCGCGAGATTCAAGGAGACCACGGCGTGGTTATCTCCCCCTCACGGCGCCTCGATTTTTGCAAAGACAGTAAAAGCAGAGATCCGTTGCGGATCTGGCGGAGTAAAAAACGGACTTAATGGAGGATGACGTCACGGCGGATTATCCGGAGTCCGGAGAATGACGTCACTCCGGGTTATGGCCTTCACACGAACGGTAAGCCGGAGATTTTTCTGTCGGTAGAGTTGAAGATTGACACGAGCCGGCTCAAGTCAATCTGGGGCCTAATGTTGAGGATATAGACCTGGGAGTCACCCGCCAGGAGGGCCGGGTTACACTAAGGGTCATTGCCAGAAACCCGGAGCTAAGTTTCAAGATAATGGGCCGGAGATGGGCTGAGACCCGGCGATGGCTTATTACCCATAGTTATCATCATTGTTATAGTAGACTTGTAGTGTAAGGCAAGTATTGTTTAGAGTCCGAGCCGGACACTCTTACGAGCCGGCCGGGACTCTAAGGGCCGCTGGGTGCCAACCTCCCTATAGAAAGGGACGACCCGGCAGCGGATCAGGGGCGACAACAATCTGATCGAGAGCCGGGCATAGCTGTTTAGCTCCCTGGTTATCGAAACCCTGATTAATACCACCTCAACTGGACGTAGGCTTTTACCTTCACCGTAAGGGGCCGAACCAGTATAAACCCTCGTGTTCCTTGTCCCACTTAACCCCTTCAAGCTTCCCAATTGCGATGGCTCCACGACTAAGTCCTAACCCGAGGACATTTGCCATGACAATTCCACGACACTGTGGGTGCACTCAGCGTGCCCCCACTGGTTCAAAGTTCCACTCGACATGGCCCGACCGGACCGAGTGAAGAAATTCAAATTCCGATGCTCAGACCATAGTCGACTGCCCGCAGTCAATTATGGTCTCGGGGACTACACCCAGTGGGTGCACTCAGCGTGCCCCCACTGGTCAAAAGATTCAATTGACAACAACATTATCAGCTCAAAGTGCGAATTTGTTCAGTGACAAATCAAAACAGCCAGTGGGTGTACAGATGCAAGGCGCAGACAGATGCAAAGATTCTTGGAAAGAAAGTTTTCAGGTACCATATCCTAACAGAACCAGCCAGAAGAGTCAGTCGACAATCTACTAACCTGGACATTGCTCTGGAGAGCGGAGCTGCCATCATAAGCCGCTTGGCTGGCTTCCCGCACCATCTTCATCTTCTCCATCATAATGCCCGCCTGGCGTATAGCCTCTTTTGCAACACCCACTTGGTCCTCTGGGACGTGATGTGTAGCAAAAAGTGAAGGTGGATCGGTGGGAGTCTGTGCAGCTGACGAGGAAGGCCGAGCACTCAACAGTGGTATGGCGAAGGAGACGGAAGTCCGATTGGCATCGCCGGCGTCCTGAATTACCGGTTCTGCCACCGGTGTCGATTGAAGCGTCTTGCCAGCGGACGTTTTCCTGTTTCTTCTCCCAAAGGGCCTCTGTGGCTCGTCCTCGTTGTCGTCGGGGAGGTCAGTGACGTTGAGAGCTGTAAAAAGATCAGTCGCCAAAGTTTCATCACCCGATTGGATATATCGCAGTTCAATCGACAAATCGAAGACAAAATCACGAGGATTGTACCCGGATTGGAGGTCACCGCATCTTCCATTTCCTCATCCTTGTTCTTATAAGCAGAGGTCCCAGAGGTAGCGGCACTGCCAGTTTCAAGATTCATTCGGTCAAACCAAGGGAAAAATAAACAGCACAAAACATCGAGTAAAAGCCAAAGAAGAACACTCACGCAGAAGCAACAGGAACGTCAATTTTGATTCTCGGCAGCACCTACCGAGTCTTCTGCACTACAACCTTGGACTGCTTTGGAGCTTTTTCAGTTGGTGCCGGAGAGGATGTCCGAGGACTCTTTGACGACTGCCCGGTTTGAACGGTCGCCTTGTCACGGGCGCTCGCCGGGTCGTGAGTAAGTTTGGATCGCCTTTCCCTGCGGGGAGGAGAGTCGACCTCTTCTACGTCACTCGGGTCATCGCTCACCTCGTCCCCCTCTCCGTCGGAATGCCACTCGCCGCTTTCACCTCCGCTTGCCTCCCCCTCTGGGTCCTGTTACTGCTCTTCGTTGGGCATCGAATACATTTCAGTAAGGGCCTAGAAGAAAACAAGCAAGACAAAGTCAATTGGTGAAGCATAAACAGTTGCATGTTAAATCAAGATGACACTCGGTAATTCAGAATCGGACCTTGTCTGGTTCGTAGGATTGGTCAAGTGGAGGGATTCTCCTAGCTCCGTTGGGGTTGTCCTTGTTGCCATTGATACTCCTCAACCACTTCTCCACCGTATCCTCGTCGACTTCTTCTGGGTGCACCTGAGTGGAATCTTCAATGCCCGAATACATCCACATCGGATGGTCGCGGGCTTGAAGTGGCTGAATGCGTTGTTTGAGGAAGACTTCTAGCAGATCCATTCCAGTTACACCCTCACGGATGAGATAAACCACTCGCTCAACCAGCACTTTCACCTCCGCTTTCTCCCCTGAAGTCACTTTCAAGGCGGAGGGCTTCTCTACGCGAGCCATAAAAAAGGAGGAAGTCCAGTCGACTGACCTGGAGTCGGCTGGTCTTTGCAGTAAAACCAGGTCGACTGCCATCCTCATACTGACTCTGGAAGAATTATGGCTGGGAAAGAGCTCTTACCCCTCATCTGAATCCCAAGACCCCCACACATCTGGACCACTTGAGTCCTCTCATCACTCAGGTTGGCCTTTTTGACCGACGGGAGCGACACGTGAAAATGTGCTTGAAGAGACCCCAGTGTGGTCGACAACCCGAAAAGTTCTCGCACAGAGACACGAAAGCAGCAAGATATATGATGGTGTTGGGGGAAAAGTGATGAAGTTGTGCCCCAAAGAAATTCAAGAAAGCCCGAAAAAAGGGATGCAGAGGCAGAGAAAATCCATGGTCGACGTGAGTGGCGAGGAGGACGCACTCACCCTCCCGCGGTCGAGGTTCGGTCTCATCCTCCGGGAGCCGCGCCGATCCGTGAGGAATCAGCCCCTCCTCCGCCAGATCGTCAAGGTCATCCTGACTGATCGTCGACCGGATCTAGTTGCCCTGGATCCAGCCGCGCGGCAAACCGGACCGCGACGAGGATCCGCCCCGGCTGGACTTTTTCCCCTTTGCCTTCGCCGTCGCCTTCTTTGCGCGCTCCAGAACCACCGTCTTTTCTTTCCCCATCGCCGCGGACGGAGCTCGAGCGGAGCGGCGGCGCTGGAGGAGGAGCAGGCGCAGTGGGGAAAACTGAGAAGAGAGAAAAAGAATGAGGACACACTGTTCAAAAACCCCGGTCCGGCGCCTTATATGGGGTTGCTTCCGAGTGACTGACCTGTAGGCCTGGGCAATCTTATCAAATCCCGCAATAGTCGCGCGCGTGATATGTGGCAAAAAAGGCGGCACGGGAATCGAGGCGGCCTTGCCTTATCCAGCCCGATTACTGCGGCCTCCTCCGCCCCGCGCGCTTCCCGAAATTCGAATCCTGCGAGATCCGCGGGCAGCAGAACAACTTGTCAGACGGAAGATCTCCACCACATTAGCACTCGGACCTCTTCCAGCAAAAGTTCACTCGACAGAACCTGGAATGAATCAAGGCGACTGGAAAAGAAGTTGGTGTCACCACCTCGGTTCGTTGATTCAAAACAAGACACACCCGAAGCGCGAAAAATGAGTCGGAAGTATTTTCAGCTCCTTCTCCACTCAAACCCTGATCCATTCGGGGGCTAATGATGAGGACATGTACCTAGGGTAGGGTCACAGGCCTGACCTGAATACCCTCACCAAGGACATCATCTCTAAAGCCAGAAGCATTCGAGGGGTACCATCACCCACTCGACCAGAAACATTTCCACTCGGAGGAATCAAGATCACTCGACCATAACAAGAAACACTCGACGGACAGAAGACCTAAAGTCACTCTACACAGCAACGGTCGAACATTAATTCCTAGACTTAATAGCCATTTATAACACTTTATTGCGGACGTTACCAGTAACGCCCCCTCTTGATGTACCTTAAATCCCTTGTAACGTGGGCTAGCTAGGGTCCTGGCGCACTCTATATAAGCCACCCCCTCCACATGCACAAGGGTTCGCACCCCCTGTAACACACACGCATATAATCCAGTCGACCGCCTCCGGGCTCCGAGACGTAGGGCTGTTACTTCCTCCGAGAAGGGCCTGAACTCGTAAAACTCGTGTGTACAGCTTCTCCATAGCTAGGATCTTGCCTCTACATCCCTACCCCCATTCTACTGCAAGACTTAGAACCACGACATGGGGCACCGATTTTTTCGTGCGTGAAGTTTGCCGTCGGAAGCGAGCTAATCTGGCTCTCCTGAGCTAGCAAGGTTTTTCTAGCCCACCCAAGCTAGCTGGCCCACAAAAGCTAACATATTTTAACAGTTCCAAACGCCTAACCTTGCCCGGCTAGGCTATAAACTGTTCTTGCTAAGGATCCAAACGCTCCCTAAGTAACAACGCTCGCTAGCAACGAGGCTAGGAGGAGATTGAGATGCGAAGTTAATGGACGACGCATAAACATTTTGGGAATATCTGATTTTTGTAAGATGACTTAACACCTAGACGGAGGGAGTACTACTCCTCAGTCCAGGTTTGATGGAATATTCGTCACCTCTTCTCTTCTTGTACGTACTCCATTTGTATCTCACTTCTTGTGGCTTCGCACTCGCACGATATTCCTATTCTATGAACCTGTGTGTGCGTGTGTGTGTGTGTGTGTTTAACAACATGTGTGTTTTAGAGAGAGCGACACATAGACCTACTGCTACAGAGAGATGGTGTGTAGTGTATGATTTAGCCGCGAGAGTCGGTGCGTCCTCTCGTTTCCGGGCGTCCGGTCGGGACAGGCGGACAGCTGCCACGCCCGCTCCTGACCAGCCTGGCCCACCCAAAGCCCCTCCATCGTCCGCACGCGCTTCCCTCTCGAAAGGGTCAACGCCGCTCCAAAGAATCGGTGCCGCATTCATGGCTGGGCAGAGCGGACATGACCTCTCACTGGCGCTTGCGTTGAAGGGAGAAGCGGATTCAAGAGCGATGGTTGCTTCGTCCGTCCAACTTACTGCTGGGTCTATGTGATTTGACGGCTCATTGGTCATTATTACTGAGGTGGTACGACTACTGGTTGTCCCATGCTTTCGACGAAAGGAGGTACTACTAGATTACAATTTTCTCCATTCTTACAACGGAGGAGTGCGAAAGCAGTGAAAACACGCAGGCTCAGTGATTACATGGCCCACCTCACACTATCACCATATTTTCTGGACACCGTGCGACACTTAACTCTTTACATAGTACTAGTATAGTACGTACTATAATTTATCAGTGAGATAAAGTTTTACAATGCTATGAAGCTTCCCGCTTCTGTTTCATGTATGTTGCGTCCAAGGTTGCCTGTTGCAACATTTCATCAAATACAAAGGAGACTAACATGCATGCTATTGCATCTCAATGATTAACAGATCATAGCCAATATTTACTCCCTCCGTTCCAAAATAAGTGTATCAACTTTATGCAAACTTTAGTACAAAGTTGTACTACTACTGAAGTTGACACTTATTTTGGAACAGAGACTGCTAAAGAAAAAAATGATCCATGCAGTCCCTAGCCCTTGAAACGTAAACCCTAACCAGGCTTTAATTTGCTGGCAACATTGGAGCTTCCCAAGAAATGAAGTTTTCAACCCTTTGACCATCAGATCATTTTTGCAGTTTCACAAAAATCGAGATGAGCATCCCTGTGGCAAAGAAATTGAAGAAGCGTGTTTATGAGACATAAACTCATCACAAATACAGTACTTAGAAGCTAGTAGAGGTATGTGCGGGGCAAAGAAGTAGAGAAATATCCACATGGAGTGATGTGGGCAGCTGGAGCAGTGGTGCAAGCCGGCTGTAAAGGAAGTTGTACCTGAGGGATGCCGGGACGTAGCTCAACCTAGAGGAGGGTGGCGGGAGGTGACAACTTCCCACGTCGTGGCAGTGAGCAAGGGACGAAGGCGACCTCATCGGCTTTGTGAGAGAGAATGGCGGGGACCCCTGATCGGGACGTGCCGATAGTGGGTTTTCGTCGTCGGCGACAGTGACCGCATCTACACTAAGCATCCAACCCTTCCCCTAGCGGACATGATCCGCCGGGATGTTAGAGATGTGGCCACAGTCATTTTGTGCGAGATATTGTGAAGAGAGCAACCCCAGCAAGCAACCGTGTAGGCTCGTCCTAACTATGTATATAGTGGAGCGGTTTCCTTTTCTCTCCATATGAACCTATTTATATTGTGTACGTGCCCCTGAAGAAAAAAAACTTTATTTATAAATGACGCGGCACTGTTCATGCGTGGTTCCTGACCCTCCATTATTTATAAGTGAGTAACTACTACTAGACGCATCAAAGTATCACGTGGGCTGCATCATCTTGAAATGAGCTCCACCGTGTCACGTGTGTGGTTGGGGAAGACGCAAAAGACGCAAAGAGTGCTACTAGTACACTATGTGCGTGGGTGCGTGCACCTCTTCTCTTCGAGCATGGTTATTAAAAGTATAGCCCACTACTGTACTACGCGGTTATTATATATGGGCAAAGAGTATAGGCAGTAATAATGACTAATAAGCCGTGAAATCATGAGGCCCACCTTTCTCTATGTTTGACCGAGGAAGCAACCATCATTTCACTCCTCGTTGAATATCCATCCGCTGCTACCTCCGCGAATAAATAAAAATCCGCTTCTACCTCCGTAGCATGGTTAATAATATAGCCATGTCAATTGCGACGTAGAAATATCATTCACTGATACAATAGGGCTGGATCTAAGGCTGGTGATTTTTTTTACTTTGTCTCTTTATCTTTTTGTCTCATTTACTCATTTTACATAGGAGCGTGTGTAGAGGATGGCTATTCATTTTGATGGGACTTCTTCATGGGGTTTAAGACTAAGCAGCTCCGAATTATGCCCGCTGCCCACCACTCTGAATCGTGCAATCTATGATAGGGAGTAGTCCCATTGCAACAATGAGGTCCACTAGGTCTAGCACGTCCTGTAAGAAGAGACTGTCACGCAAAACATACATCTTGTTGCATTCTTCCTCATACAGTACGTACCACTGGTACGTACTACTAGTACTACTACAACTCATTCTCCTATAAACCTTGCGCTTGGCATCTCCAAAATATTAACCTTGCGATTGGCTCTTCGCCTCTTCGGGAAGTCGAGCAATAATGGTACTGCAATATATATCATTCTGGATATATGAGACTGAATGAATTGATGCACGTTCACCACGTGGGCGAGGGAGAGTGCGTACTATTATGTCCATTTCAATATGGACTACATACGGAGCAAAATGAGTGAATCTAAACTCTGAAATACATCTATATACATCAGTGTTTGAAGTATGTACTAGTAGTTCATATTGAAATCTACTAAAGGACACATATTCCAAACAATATCATAATCTCTCTAACCAAGGTAGGGACGAGGAGTAAACGGAGGGAGTAGTAAAATTTTCTCCTCGTCCTGCGAGCCACCACGAACGTGGGCGAGGGAGCGGGCGTAAGGCGTAGTAAGCAAGCTTCACCTCATCCTGCGAGTCACCGCACCCGTGGGCGGGGGAGACGGTGTACTAAGCAAGCTTCTCCTCATTTTGCAAGTTGACGGGACACATCAAAAGTAATACATACAGAGCATCTCAAGTGTATAGAGCCTTGCCTCTAAGGTAGGCCCCATTGCCTCTTTTTTAACATAACACGTCAAGTCACAATTTGTTTGTTCACCCGTGGTAGACGATCCTCCATCAAGTGGACAACCAGTACACGTGTCAAATTACCACGTGGGCTGCCTTTTCATACAGAAATGAGCTCCACCATGTACCCGCGTGGGTGTGGTTGGGAAAGAGACGAGAGTACGTGCGCCGTTCGTGCACCTCTTCTCTTCGTGCACGTCCCCCACCTACGTGGGTGTGTGTGAGAGAGATACAAACCTAGACAGATGGCGTGTGCGTTCGTGAGTGTTTTTTGTTTGGGGGGTGTGATTTCGTGAATGTATTTGTGGGAATATGTGTCGATGACATCTCAAACAAAAATTTGACACATGCAATGTGTGTGAAATAGAGACCTATCTATATCATATATAGAGGGGGCGATCCACGAGAAGAGAGGGAGGGGTCATAGATATCGATAGAGTCGAAGAGAGGATCAAGTGGGTGGGTGCGAGATTGATGAAGATAGCCATCGAAATTGTGTGTGTGCAAGTCAAAGATATAGGGCGACTGACCTACCGGAATGTCAGAGGGCATGGGGCAAGTTTGTGTGTGGCAGGGAGACATGACTAGAGCGCTCGATGTATCGGTGTGTGGGGGGGAGGGAGGGGGAGGCAGAGGCCTAACTAGAGAGGTAGAATGACTCGTATATGTGTTGAGAAGGAGAGACCCAACTATGTCTTGAGGGAGATCGGTCGACATCCATACATAACTGAAGGACGGGAAATAGGTTGGAACAGAGAGAGAGAGAGAGAGAGAGAGAGAGAGAGAGAGGAGAGAGAGAGGGAGGGAGAGGGGTAGAGTGCTGGATGGGTGATGGAGGTTCTTCTCGAAGATGGTGGGAGAGGGCCTACTAGACAAACTGAGGGTAGAACTACAATATTATCACTAAGAGTGGGGATGTGTTTCTGTGTGTGCCTGTGCGTGATAGATGTGTCAGGACGCATGCATGGATGATGAAGGGGAACCATGTGTTTGGTAAGCAAACCTAACTAGATCGGTAGATCAATTGTTGTTTGTTGGAGGAAGGGAGAGACATAACTAATGAGGTAGATCGATCGACACGTGGGAAAAACGAGTTATAAGGACCTAGCTGACTATATGTATAGCGGGAGATCGGTCGGTGTACATCCATTTGTTAGAGGCAAATAAGGCCCAGCGAGACGGATAGACAGAGAGAATGGAGCTAGGAGGTGGTGCGAGAGGCCGAGCTACTAGCTAGATAGGGGGAGGGGTCTGCGATTGTGAGATCGATGAAAAGAGGGACGAGAGTTTACACATGTGTGGGGCCGTATGAGAGACATGAGGCATGGACACAGAAAGGAGGAGATGGAAGGTGCGTGTGTATGTTGTAGGTAGACATCGCTGGAGAGGTTTATCGATCGGTGTGTGTCGGAAAGGAGTTGTGGAGACTGTGGGAAAACGACCTAAAGGAAAAAAATTAATGTGTGCGATGTATAGAATGCTGAGGGAGGGGGAGGGCGAGGACGGTGTGTGCATGCACGAGAGAAAGTTAGTGCTGGCTACAAAGGTTAGAGGATTTTGTGGGTGTAAGAGACTAAGAAAGATCATAATTTGATATGAAAGTGGATTCATATATTTGAATAGGAGATCATAGTTAAACATATGCATGCATGAATATAGCGGTGATACGCGTGTTGTGGTTTTGCACATGTTATACCATAATGTGATAATGCATGGTGTTTGCAACTCACAGCTAAATGTCGAACAATCTAAACCATACTATACATCAAACAATCTCACATTTTATTTGAATTTTTGATAATGTGTGGCGTTTGCAACTTACAACTAAATATCGAACAATCAAAACAATACTATATATCGAACAATCTCACATTTTATTTGAATTTGTGGTAATGTGTGGTGTTTGCAACTCACATCTAAATACTTGTAGGTGTAGGCGGCGGGGCACCATATGAAAGTGCAACTATCCCTAGTGGTTTTGGTAATGATTAACAACATATAGCTCATTGAGCTAACACTATTTCAAGATAAATATTTCAGGAAAGCTCAATGATTGGCATGGCATGGATTAGAAAGTGGACCCCTCAAAATGCTAAGGACAAAATATTGGCTCAAGCTCAAAGCACAAGACTCTACATTTTATTTTTAGTGATCCAAGATCACATTGAGTCCATAGGAAAAGCCAATACTATCAAAAGGGGGCGAGGTGTTGCTTAATGAGTTTCTTGCTCAAAATGCTTAGTGATATGCTCCAAAAACCCTCAACTACTTTCTCATATCCACATATGTCCCAAACCAAAAGTCAAACTCGGTCCCACCGAAACTTTGTATCCGGCGCCACCGAGTTCTCTTGACATAGCCACTGCCACAAACCCTAGTCACTTCGGTCTCACCGATAGGGATCTCGGTCTCACCGAGATGGGATAGCAAACTCTCTGTTTCCCTTCGTAACGTTTCGGTCTAACCGAGATGAGCAATCGGTTCCACCGAGTCTGCAATGCAAACTCTCTGTTTCCTTTTCGTAACTCTTCGGTCCTACCGAGACGAGCGAATCGATCCCACCGAGTTTACCTGACCAACTCTCTGTTTGGCTATTACCAAAATCGGTCCCATGTCAGGACCGGATTTTCGGGATATCAATTTCCCAGAAAATAGCCCTTGCGCTCACCAGCCCTAGGATTACTGTTAGCTGATGAGGCACCAACTTGATACAGAAACTCCAAGCGAAATACATAATATGTAGTACAAGACCATTCTGGCCTATGAGTACAACAACTGGTTTCTAGTGGTTGATGGCGGAAGCGGTTTGTGGTTCATCAGTGGCCATGGGACTCCATTTCCCACAGGAACAGCTGACCAGGTTAACTCCTATCTTCGCGAGGCTGTTGTCACCATTGCGTGGGTTCCGGGGCTGACATCGCAATGCTCCTCTCCAAGAAAGAAATCTGGCTAAGACAATAGCCAGGGACAAGCCAGTGAGTACTTTGAATGTACTCGCAAACATTATGAACACGGGTATAATATAACAAACAATAATCATGCTCTAAAATATTCTATGATCACAACGTCAGTCATGAAATCAAAACCCATGTTGCACGCAAGCAGGTTGTTCATATAAAACATGAATATGCAATCCGAGAATAGAAATAAAAATGCACCGATCGGGTGTCTCAAGCGACGCCTCGAAAGGACGACAACAGAAAGCGTGCCTCAGTCGGGCGTCTGAGCGACACCACATAAAGGGCTTATAAAGTAAAATAAGTAACAAGCATGCCACAGTCGGGCGTCTGAGCAACACCACATAAAGGGCTTATAAAGTAAACAAATAACAAGCATGCCACAGTCGGGCGTCTGAGCGACACCACATAAAGG
>NC_057799.1:331784558-331787297 GCF_018294505.1 Triticum aestivum
AAAAATGCACCGATCGGGTGTCTGAAGCAACGCCTCGAAAGGAAGACAACAGAAAGCGTGCCTCAGTCGGGCTTCTGAGCGACACCACATAAAGGGCTTATAAAGTAAACAAATAACAAGCATGCCACAGTCGGGCGTCTGAGCGACACCACATAAAGGGCTTATAAAGTAAACAAATAACAAGCATGCCACAGTCGGGCGTCTGAGCGACACCACATAAAGGGCTTATAAAGTAAACAAATAACAAGCATGCCATAGTCGGGCGTCAGAGCGACACCACATAAAGGGCTTATAAAGTAAACAAATAACAAGCATGCCACAGTCGGGCGTCTGAGCGACACCACATAAAGGGCTTATAAATAAGGGGAATAACAAGCATGCCGCAGTCGGGCGTCTCGACAACACCACATAAAGGGCTTATAAATAAAAGGAATAACAAGCATGCCACCGTCGGGCGTCTTAGCGACACCACATAAAGGGCTTATAAATAAAAGGATCATAGTGAATATCCAGGAGGTAGAACCGTCCCAGGGATACTCGATAATCCAAATAATATAATGGGTTAGTCCATAATAATAATCATAATCATCGCAAGTCACAAGTCATGATCCAAGTTCTGGTTTAACAGTTTTCTCCTCCGAAGACCGACAGTAAGACAGACACTTGACGCATCTCATACTGTAGTCCTTACCCATGGACCCGGCTATTCGAATAGATTTAACCTCTGCAGAGGGTGTACTCTTTACCCACGAGTAACGGATTTCTTTAGTCCATCGGGACTAATTCCGTCTATGGTCTTTTAATTGAAAACACACCTGACCGCACACACCAGCCTAACTTACCGGTGTCTGGAATCACCCACGACACCTGTTAAGCAAAACTCTAAGTGGGGAGGCGACAAGCTCGCGTAGCATGGGATCAAATTTATATCGCGCGCTCTAAGGGGTGCCCCCTCTCGGTCCCAACCGGAAACACCCATGCCCCCGGACCAGGTGGCATGCATACCGGATGCAGCCGGTATCTTCCACCATGGCCTCTCTGTATGGTGTGTGCTAGGAAAGGGGTTGACAACTTACTGAGCCGTACCCTACCTATGGCAGGGACAAATGGTAGTACGAAACAAGTATGGGGGTTACTGGAACAAGACTCGATCTATGGTCGACTCAGGAGGTTTAAGTATCCCCTCCATGATTAGCATAGCAAATATATTTCAACCAAAAGACAGAATCACCACTCATCATACCTCATCATGCCATACCGGACACAACCGTCTTGACGAGGAGCTAGAGACAACTCGTGTCTACCAAAGACAGAGACTTTCCCGGCTTCCTTCCGGTAGGCATGAAAGGCATACGAAGATGATTACTATCACAAGCATATCCATTTCTAACAGCAAAGAATCTTCATTATGCACTTATGCGTATGATTGTATCGTCACATAAAATAACGAATGCTCCATGTCAAGGTGGTGTTGTAACCGTGTCAAACAACACACAAAAATATTATGCCAGGGTTCAGAATGCTTGCCTTCAAGTTGTGGAGAGGCTGGGTGCATTCCAGAACTTTTGAAAGTTTTCTCCTCTCTCCAAAAATCCTATTTTTGAAAATATTCAAATTAACACATAGTTTCAAAACAGTACAAAAAGTTGTGTGAATTTTTTTCAAATAAATATGAAAGTAAACTAGATGAAATTTGAGAGAGGTAGGAAAAAGAATAAACTCATTTGGAGTTTTATTTAAAAAGTTATGGCTAGTCAAATTTTAGTCAACTTTCTGTTAAAAAAATAAATAAAAGAAACAGAAAAGAAAAACGGTTCAAGGGGAAAACGTACTCTGCGCTTTACGTGTCCACTTAGCCAGCGTGGACCAGCTCGGGGTCGCTGACAGTGGGTCCAGGGGGCCCACTGGTCAGGTTTGACCAGTCGCCCCCGCCTCCTTCCTCCTCTGGCTGAACAGAGGCGGGGCTCCGGCGATCAACGCCGGCGAACGGCGGCTCCTCGCGGGGTTCTGAGGGCGGGGATGGATCCGCCAGGCCAGGGCGGTCCTCCCGGTGGTCGAGGAGGTGGCGGGGATGGAGGGAGTCGTCGGCGGCGAGCTCCGCGGCGGACGGCAGCTTCGGGTGAGTTTGGGGGTTCGTGCTACGACGGTTCGCGAGCGAATTTGAGGTGTTGGGTGGCTCCGCGAGATCAAGGGGAAGGGGATGGTGGCACTGGTTGGACGGGGGAGGCTCTGGTTGCAACGAGCGGAGCCGGGGAGTGGCGGTGGCCGAACCTGCCGGAGATGGGGAAGACGGCCTTCCTCTGTCGATTGCGGGCTAGGGGGGCTCCAGAGGGTTGGCTTGAGGTTGCCTGAGGGCCTAGGCGAGCTCGGGGGTCCTATTTATAGCGCGAGTAGGTCGGTTCCGCGGTGGCCGGGGATAAGCTCGATGGCGAACCGCCGTTCTGTAGCCAGGGGGCGCGTGGCGATGGCTGGCGGGGTCTGGCAAAGTAAAAATAAGTAAGAAGCATGCCACAATCGGGCGTCTGTGCGACACCACATAAAGGGCTTATAAGGTAAACAAATAACAAGCATGCCACAGTCGGGCGTCTGAGCAACACCACATAAAGGGCTTATAAAGTAAACAAATAACAAGCATGCCACAGTCGGGCGTCTGAGCGACACCACATAAAGGGCTTATAAAGTAAACAAATAACAAGCATGCCACAGTCGGGCGTCTGAGCGACACCACATAAAGGGCTT
>NC_057799.1:331787486-331801271 GCF_018294505.1 Triticum aestivum
GGGCTTATAAAGTAAACAAATAACAAGCATGCTACAGTCGGGCGTCGGAGCGACACCACATAAAGGGCTTATAAATAAGGGGAATAACAAGCATGCCGCAGTCGGGCGTCTCGGCGACACCACATAAAGGGCTTATAAATAAAAGGAAGAACAAGCATGCCACCGTCGGGCGTCTTAGCGACACCACATAAAGGGCTTATAAATAAAAGGATCATAGTGAATATCCAGGAGGTAGAACCGTCCCAGGGATACTCGATAATCCAAATAATATAATGGGTTAGTCCATAATAATAATAATCATAATCATCACAAGTCACAAGTCATGATCCTAGTTCTGGTTTAACAGTTTTCTCCTCCGAAGACCGACACTAAGACCGACACTTGACCCCTCTCAGACTGTAGTCCTTACCCATGGACCCGGCTATTCGAATAGATTTAACCTCTACAGAGGGTGTACTCTTTACCCACGAGTAACGGATTTCTTTAGTCCATCAGGACTAATTCCGTCTATGGTCTTTTAATTGAAAACACACCTGACCGCACACACCAGCCTAACTTACCGGTGTCTGGAATCACCCACGACACCTATTAAGCAAAACTCTAAGTGGGGAGGCTACAACCTCGCGTAGCATGGGATCAAATTTATATCGCGCGCTCAAACACCCATGCCCCCGGACTAGGTGGCATGCATACCGGATGCAGCAGGTATCTTCCACCATGGCCTCTCTGTATGATGTGTGCTAGGAAAGGGTTTGACAACTTACTGAGCCGTACCCTAATTATGGCAGGGACAAGTGGTAGTACGAAACAAGTATGGGGGTTACTGGAACAAGACTAGATCTATGGTCGACTCAGGAGGTTTAAGTATCCCCTGCATGATTAGCATAGCAAATATATTTCAACCAACAGATAGAATCACCACTCATCATACCTCATCATGCCATACCGGACACAACCGTCTTGACGAGGAACTAGAGACAAGCTCGTGTCTACCCAAGACAGAGACTTTCCCAGCTTCCTTCCGGTAGGCATGAAAGGCATACGAAGATGATTACTATCACAAGCATATCCATTTCTAACAGCAAAGAATCTTCATTATGCACTCATGCGTATGATTGTATCGTCACATAAAATAACGAATGCTCCATGTCAAGGTGGTGTTGTAACCGTATCAAACAACACACAAAAATATTATTCCAGGGTTCAGAATTCTTACCTTCAAGTTGTGGAGAGGTAGGGTGCATTCCAGAACTTTTGAAAGTTTTCTCCTCTCTCCAAAAATCCTATTTTTGAAAATATTCAAATTAACACATAGTTTCAAAACAGTACAAAAAGTTGTCTGAATTTTTTTTCAAATAAATATGAAAATAAACTAGATGAAATTTGAGAGAGGTAGGAAAAAGAATCAACTCATTTGGAGTTTTATTTAAAAAGTTATAGACAGTCAAATTTTAGTCAACTTTTTGTTAAAAAAATAAATAAAAGAAACAGAAAAGAAAAACTGTTCGAGGGGAAAACGTACTCTGCGCTTTACGTGTCCACTTAGCCAGCGTGGACCGGCTCGGGGTCGCTGACAGTGGGTCCAGGGGTCCCACTGGTCAGGTTTGACCGGTCGCCCCCGCCTCCTTCCTCCTCTGGCCGAACAGAGGCGGGGCTCCGGCGATCAACGCCGGCGAACGACGGCTCCTCGCGGGGTTCTGAGGGCGGGGATGGATCCGCCAGGCTAGGGCGGTCCTCCCGGTGGTCGAGGAGGTGGCGGGGATGGAGGGAGTCGTCGGCGGCGAGCTCCGCGGCGGACGGCAGCTTCGGGTGAGTTTGGGGCTTCGTGCTACGACGGTTCCCGAGCGAATTTGAGGTGTTGGGTGGCTCTGCGAGATCGAGGGGAAGGGGATGGTGGCACTGGTTGGACGGGGGAGGCTCTGGTCATGACGAGCGGAGCCGGGGACTGGCGGCGGACGAACCTGCCGGAGATGGGGAAGACGGCCTTCCTCCGTCAATTGCGGGCTAGGGGGCTCCAGAGGGTTGGCTTGAGGTTGCCTGAGGGCCTAGGCGAGCTCGGGGGTCCTATTTATAGCACGAGTAGGTCGGTTCCGCGGTGGCCGGGGATAAGCTCGACGGCGAACCGCCGTTCTGTAGCCAGGGGGCGCGTGGCGATGGCTGGTGGGGTCTGGCAGGGTGAGGGGATGAGCTCGAGCTGTTCAGGGCGAGCTGGCGCGCGGCTGTGGCTCGGGCGGCGCCGTCCAGGGCAGGGGCCTGCTGTGGCCGGCCACTAGCGGCCACGGCCGACCTGACGGCGGCGCTGTGGAGCTCCAGGAGCGGCTCTGCGGCGAGGGAGGAGTCGGGGCGTGTCGGCTGCGAGTGGGGAAGGGCCAGAACGAGCGCGGGGCGACGGCAGTGGGACGCGGCGACTCGGTGCGCGCGCGTGCAAAACATGCGCTCTGGGCGCGCCCAGCGCACGCACGCGAGCTGTTCGGCAAAATTCCATGGCATGCCAGAGGGCTCCACATCATGTGAGGTTTGGCAGGTCTAGGTTATTGTTTGCAAGGAGGTTAGTGTTCATGGTGGTTAGGCAAAGTAAGCAGGTCCAGTGTGCAAACTAAAAATTATGTCAAATCTGACCATGCACACAAGGTGCTTGACAGAATGCTAAGGGCATCTAGGCAACTCTTGGGGTGGCCAAAATCTCCAAATCCTAGTCTCTTTAGATGAAAGGGAGGATCGCAAGGTTAGTTTGGCAAAAACAGAAACTTGCTAGTGGAAGTTTTTGAGAGAACCATTTCTGGACAGAAAGAAAAGGCATAGTTTCATGGACCAAAAATACTCTCATGGGTGCATTCTCCTGAACTTAAGGGTTTTGTAGGGTGGACTATAAGCAAGAAGAAGAATCATGGGCAACAGAGCAATAAAAATTGGAGTTGCAGTAGAAAAGGCCAATCTGGTCCAGAGAGCAAAAGAGGATGTTTTGCTGAAATTTTCCATAGAACACCAGTGGGTTTTTGCATAAAGTTGAATAATATACTCCTACTAACGTCCCCAAATTTTGGTGTAAGTTTTAAAGAAATATTTAAATAGGTTGTAGTGCAAAAGTGCAAACTGGACCAGATTTGAAAACTTGGGGAAAAGCTAAAAATCTCCAAATGACTAAAGGGTATTTTTGCACAAAAGTGATCTAGGAACATCACGTGTCATCCCCAAATTTTGGTGGGATTTTTAAATAAATCTATCAAAGGGTTGTAGTGCAAAAGAGGATCTAAAGCTTAAGAAAAATCATTTTTAAAGATATAGAGCTCAAGGAAAATAATCATATAGAAAATTTCACTGATAAAAGAAATGTTCAAGAGAGGGTATGCAAGTCCAAATAATATCTTTGAAAAGTTTTTTTTACTTGGGGCAAAAACTCCACAATATCAAAGAAAAGAAAGGTTCTGAATCAAAGATAAATCCAGAAAAATAAAAAAATTCTCCTGGCAAAACTTAAATCAATAAATCATGGTTAAATTTTTGGGGTGTTACATCCCACCGAGTTTGTGTAATCTGTCTCACCGAGATTACGTTATGCCCTAACCCTAATAAAATCGGTAACACCGAGTTGACATATCGGTCCCACCGAAATGCCTAACGGTCACATCGTGAACCAAATCGGTCCGACCGAGTTTTCTAATTCGGTGCCACCGAGTTTGGTGATTTGTGTGTAACGGTTAGATTTTGTGTGGAGGCTATATATACCGCTCAACCCGCTCTTCATTCGTGGAGAGAGCCATCAGAACATGCCAACACTTCCAACACATAGTTTTTGAGAGAACCACCTACACTTGTGTTGAGGTCAAGATATTCCATTCCAACCACATAAATCTTGATCTCTAGCCTTCCCCAAGTTGCTTTCCACTCAAATTATCTTTCTACCAAATCCAATCCTATGAGAGAGAGTTGAGTGTTGGGGGAGACTATCATCTGAAGCACAAGAGAAAGGAGTTCATCATCAACACACCATCTATTACCTTTTGGAGAGTGGTGTCTCCTAGATTGGCTAGGTGTCACTTGGGAGCCTCCGTCAAGATTGTGGAGTTGAACCAAGGAGTTTGTACGGGCAAGGAGATCGCCTACTTCGTGAAGATCTACCCTAGTGAGGCAAGTCCTTCGTGGGTGATGGCCATGGTGGGATAGACAAGGTTGCTTCTTCGTGGACCCTTCGTGGGTGGAGTCCTCCGTGGACTCGCGCAACCGTTACCCTTCGCGGGTTGAAGTCTCCATCAACATGGATGTACGATAGCACCACCTATCGGAACCACGGATAAAAAATCTCCGTGTCTACATTGTGCATGCTCCTTTCAAACTCCTCCCTTTACCTTCATATGCAATTGTTTCACATTCCGCTGCTATACTCTTAGAATTGCGTGTGTAGGTTGATTACTTGATTTGTGCTAAGTTGCTAAAATCTGCCAAGACTTAAAATAGGGAAAAGGCTAGATTTTTATTTGGTCAAGTAGTCTAATCACCCCCCTATTGACATACTTTTGATCCTACAATTTTTATCAGAGCTTTGGTCTCCATTTTCTTTGATTTCCATAGCTTTTGGTGATCATAGCCTTGGTTTCACAACCTAGGAGAGTATGGCGTCTAGCGATGGAAATTACCACCATAGAGGTCCTTAGTTTGATGGTACTAATTTTGCTAGTTGGAAGCATAAGATGAAAATGCATATTCTTGCACATAACCCCGCCATTTGGGCTATTGTGTGTATTGGCTTGCAAGGTGAATTCTTTGATGGGAGAGAACCGAACCGTGAAGCTACGGCGGAAGAGTTGAAGATGCTACAATACAATGCTCAAGCTTGTGATATTCTCTTCAACAGATTGTGCCCCGAAGAATTCAACAAAATCAGCCGTCTTGAGAATGCAAAGGAAATTTGGGATACTTTGAGTGATATGCACGAAGGTACCGACTTCGTCAAGGAATCCAAATTTGATGTGCTTGAAAGTCAACTTGACAAGTTCGAAATGAAGGATGGTGAAGCTGTCGCTGAAATGTACTCTAGGCTTGCTCTCATCACAAATGAGATTGTCGGCTTAGGAAGTGAAGAGATGACCGATAAATTCATCATCAAGAAGATCCTAAGAGCCTTGGATGGAAAATATGATACTGTGTGCACATTGATCCAAATGATGCCCAATTACAAAGACCTCAAGCCAACGGAAGTCATTGGAAGAATTGTTGCTCGTGAGATGTCACTAAAGGATAAGGAAGAGCTTCACAACAAGTCAAGCGGTGCTTACAAAGCCTCATGTGATGCTCCCGCATCATCAAGTGAGAAACAAACCTTCAATGAAGAATTGAGCCTAATGGTGAAGAACTTCAACAAGTTCTACAAGAGTAGAAGCAAGGAAAGAAGTTCCAAGTCAAGGTCCTACAATGACAAAAGATCTTCAAGTCGTGAACGAAATTTCTACAATTGTGGAAGACCCGGACACTACTCCAATGAGTGTACGGCTCCCTGCAAAAGAAGATAAGATTCTCCCAAAAGAAGAAGCAGAAGAGAAGAATCACCACCGAGAGAGAGAAGGAGTAGAGATGATTGTTATGAATGAAGACCCTCTCGGAGAAGCAATGATTCGGAGAGGAAGGACAAATCATCAAAGATCTACACAAAAGAAGACATCAAGCTCATGTTGGTGAATGGGTATCGGCTCCGACTCCGACCATCACTCCGAAAGAAGTTATCACTCCGACTTCGAATATACTCAAGATGAAGGTGTTGCCGGTCTAGCTCTTGTGACAACCAACTCCTATGACATATTTGACTCACCAAATGAAGGAATTGGAAGATGCTTCATGGCTAAAGGTCCAAAGGTAACACACCTCGAGTATGTTGATTTCAATAGTGATGAAGATGATTTGGTAGAAGATGATGATTTACTTGTTGACAACCCTAGTTATGAGAACTATGATGAACTTTCTATTAATCATGATAATCAAGATAAAACGAATGACAATGATAAGGACAAGATTGAGCGTCTAACTAAAGAACTAAACACTCTTAAGTTAGCTCATGAAACTACCTTGGAAGATCATTGAGAACTTTTAAAGACTCATGAGAAGCTACGCTTTGAAAAGCTCAACCTTGAGCAAGAGCATGAGTTCTTAAAAGCAATCAATGATGATCTTCGCAAGAAAAGTTCTTCTTACATTGCCAAGCGTTTATTCTTGTCTACCTACATGCCACAAGTTAAATCTAGCAATAAGAACAAGAAAGATTCTTCCTCTAGTAGTAACAACAATCATGCTAAATCCAATGTTGTTGCTTCTAGTAGTTCTCTTGATTCCACTAATGATTCTCTTAGCCAAGTTACACTTGAGCAAGAAAATAGCTTATTGAAGGGAATTATAGAGAAAGGTATTTACAAGAGTCTTGCTGGAAGTAAAGCAATTTGAGGAAATTGTACACAAGCAAGGAAGACACCGGAAGAATCAAGGTGTTGGTTTTGAACGAAAGTTCAATGTCAATGGAGTTGAGTGGGAAGAAGATCAATACCCCAAGACAAAGTTTGTTCCTCAACAAGAGAAGTATGATCCTACTTCTTTCCAAGGAACACAAGCTCAAGATGATCTTCCACCACAAGACCACGAGCTAAAAGGCAAGGACAAGCTTCAAGAGGAAATTGATGCATTTGAAGAAGCTCCTAAAGCCTTGGTCAAGTGGGTTCCCAAGACTACATCAAGTTCCACTTCATCAAGTACGACTACAACTCCAAGGATTCCCATCAAGATGGTGTGGATCCCTAAGAAGAAGAACTAGAGAGTTCTTGAGGGTGACTCCTCCAACATACTTCACTCTTATCGTTTTGGCAAGGACGAGTGCAAACAACTTCCATATCATGCACTAGTTCAAGGAGTCACAAACCCTCTTGTTGGTAAGACAAGGGACAAGGTAACCAAATGCATTCATGGACATCATCTCATGTGAACATCACTCTATGTCTATGGATATCCTTGTTTGTTCCTTGTGGGACTAACCCGTGTAGGTATTGAAAGTGCAACTCATTCCGAAGGATTGCTCCGAATGATCTACATCAACATTGAGCATCCACATCTTCAACACCTACATGAAGTCATCATCGACAAAACCCAAGGTTAGTTCATTCCTCTTAGGGGGGATATCACATCTAGGGGGAGCTTTTCTCTAATAAATTGAGCTAAAGCAACTCTAATGATGTGAACACAACAATGCTTTATGTAAAAGTGGCAACCCCACTTGTGCTTAAACAATGAGTATAACCTATGATCAAATGTTCTCATTTGACTCCTAAGTCAATATACTCATATATAGATGACCTAGTCATCACCAAATTGCTTGATAAATGCTAGAGTGATTGTGCATGCTTTGTCACATATTTCATTTGTCATTTTATTGTGTGAGCATGTTGGATGCATATTTTACTCATTCGAGGACATCCATTTGTTGTTTTGTTTGTTTGGGTTCTTTTGCCAAATGGATGGACAAGAATGCCTAAGAACTCCCTGTAGCTATCTATGCTTTTCTCGTCTCAAACTCTATTCATGCTACATCACAAAGTTTGAGGAAGTCAGATTCGAACACTCTGTGTGAGGAGCACTCGGAGTCCCCGATTCGTCATAGACTTAAACTTCCAAAACCTCTTTGTGCATTTTGGTCTGACCGAGAAATCCATTTCGGTCAAACTGAGTTCACTAAGTTGATCTAGGTTTTCATCTCGATGCAACCGATTTGAACACTGAAAGTATCGATATAGTTGACTAGAGGGGGGGGGTGAATAGGCAACTAACAATTTTTATCTTTTCTTTACCAAATTAAACTTTGCATCAAAGTAGGTTGTCTAGATATGCAACTAGGTGGGCAACCTATATGATGCAACAACAAGCACACAAGCAAGCAAGGAATATAACACAAATAAGCTTGCACAAGTAAAGGCACGAGATAACCAAGAGTGGAGCCGGTGAAGACGAGGATGTGTTACCGAAGTTCCTTCCTTTTGAGGGGAAGTACGTCTCCGTTGGAGCGGTGTGGAGGCACAATGCTCGCCAAGAAGCCACTAGGGCCACCGTATTCTCCTCACGCCCTCACACAATGTGAGATGCCGTGATTCCAATATTGGTGCCCTTGGAGGTGGCGACCGGACCTTTACAAACAAGGTTGGGGCAATCTCCACAACTTAATTGGAGGCTCCCAACGACACCACGAAGCTTCACCACGATGGACTATGGCTCCGCGGTGACCTCAACCGTCTAGGGTGCTCAAACACCCGAGAGTAACAAGATCCGCAAGGGATTAGTGGGGGGAATCAAATTTCTCTTGGTGGAAGTGTAGATCAGAGCCTTCTCAACCAATCCCTAGAAAATCAACAAGTTTGATTGGCTAGGGAGAGAGATCGGGCGAAAATGGAGCTTGGAGCAACAATGGAGCTTAGGGTTGGAAGAGGTGGTCAACTCGGGGAAGAAGACACCCCTTATATAGTGGAGGGACAAATCCAACCGTTATCCACCAACCCATTCTCGCAGCATGGTACTACCACGCCTGGGCCGCGGTACTACCGCAAGCACATGCGGTACTACCGCAGGGCCTTGCGGTACTACCGCCCAAGCAGCACAGACCTGGACAGCCCAACCGCACTGAAGCGGAGGGCGGTAGAACCGCTTGAGCGGTACTACCGCACCACCTAGTGGTACCGCAAGGCAGGGAAGTTCTAGATTTCGGGAAGGCACGGACATAAAAAGTTATATCCATGGCAACTTCGGCTGAGTTGGAGTCGATGCAAAAATCCGACACGGTAGTACAGCATGAGGAGTGGTACTACCGCACGGCGGCTGAGCCAGGCCAAGACGCGCAGTACTACCGTGCACGGGGCGTGGTACTACCGCGTAGGGCGCGGATGTAAAAAATTACATCCGCCCCTACTACCGCTGCGCAACAGCACTTGGCCTGGGGGCCACGGTACTATAGCTCCTAAGGAGCGGTACTACCATGGGCTCCTGCAGTTCTACCGCACCAAGGTCCGGTACTACCGCAAGTGCCTGCGGTACTACCGCTCCAGGGAGCAGTACTACCGCAAGCCCAAGCTCAGCAACCAAGACAAGTTGCATAGAGGATAAAACGGAGGATGCTCCAAAGTGCCAAAGGAAAGGCGGTGCAAAAGGAGTAGATGTGTACGTGATGATTCCACCCAAACCTTTCCAAAGCGGACCCCCTCTTAATAGTACGACTTTCCTACGACTCAAATCCACCGAAAAGAAACGTAGAAATATGCCGTCTTCAATAGTCTTCGAGGGGCACTAAACCGTCTTGTGCCTAGTGACGAAACGTCTGGAATACTGAAGGCACACGATTAGTCCGCAAAAGCATTGTGATCAATCACGAAAACATCTTAGGGATAAATATGCCCTTACAATCTCCCCCTTTTTGGTGTATTGATGATAGTACGGGATTTGCACAAAGGGAAAGACATAGACCATAAGCAAACCCAACATCTCTAAAATATAGACGGGCTCCCCCTAGATGTGTGCTATCTAGATATGTGCTTTGGACTGCACGGCACACATACTAGGATCAACACTCCCCCTATATTTTATAGACAATGGATAACTTGCAACAATAAGGCTAACACTAAGCAAGATAGTAAGTATGAGCATAATATAAATAGCACAAGATATCATAAGCTCGATCAGATGCGATAGAGTGCATATGTCTTACACCATATGATAGATAAGTCTCATGAGCGCAAACCAAACCAAAGCAAGCAAGGTTCAACGGAACAAACGCAAGCAAAGCAAACACAAACACGACACAAGACTCGCAAATCCCTACACTCTCTCCCCCTTTGGCATCGAGACGCCAAAAAGGCAGAGAGGACACTTACAAGACACATGGTGGCTCAAGCGGAGCAGTCACTCGCACGCTCGTCATCGGACTCGGCAGCGGGGATGGGCTCCTCCTCAGAATCAGTCCACTTGTAGCCTTGTTTTTCCATCCACTCGACCTCTGGGGTGATGTGCTCCTCGGTACCGCCAGAAACTTCCTCTCCAAAAACCTGCATGATCTTCCTGTCACGGTGGCGACTCTCCTTGGAGGAAACGTGAGACTGGTACTGCCCCTTTGCCTGCATGCAGAACAGAGTCTTCATCTTGTCCTTCAGCTTCTTAGCCCATGAGAGCTCAGTGGAGGAAGGGGCATGTCCAGAAGGGCGGGCCTCATCTGCATTCTCCTCCTCACTTTCCTCCCCATCAACAGCCATCTTAGCAGCCGCTGCCTCAGCATGAGTAGTAGTGTTAGCCCACTGGGCTTGATGCGAAGTCTGATGGGGTCATGACGGATCCAGTCAGGGGCCAGAAACTCATCCTGAGGGAATCGCTGCTCCTAAGTCTTCGAGATCAGCAGAAATAGGTAAGGACCATAGATGGGAACCTTACGGTTGAACACGGCAAAGCGAAGCTCGCACCACATGATGTGCGAGACATCCAAGGGTTGAGTCTGAGAGATCCGCGCCTCTTCACAGAGAAGCAACATGTCCACAAGATAAGCATGCACCTTGTCCTTGTCCCCAATGCGTGGGAAGAGAGAGTTGCGGAAGATCTGGTGCATGATGTCAAGAAAAGGGTTCAGAACCCATGTCTTCTTGCCGCTTGGAAGGAGCTTCTCAACATAATATGGCATAAGCTTGTTCTTGTTGGTAGACTTGGGGTTGGCATGAGGGCGGACACGAACGGGCGTGTTGAGCCCCTCATCAGGAACATTGAGCAAGGCCATGAATTCCTGCCAGGTAGCAGTCAGCTGATGTCCATTGGTCATCCAGGTCAACCTCCGATCCTCCTCAGTGTGAAAGTGAACCGAAGAAAAGAACTGGGCCACAAGCTCGGGATCATAGTCCAGGTGAAAAGAGATCACATCCTCAATGGCAAACTGCTCCACGAGATCCAAGGCCTCACCAAAGTAGGCACGGTGCTTCTCCTCCCTCATGTGATTCATATCAATCCAGTGCACGTCCACATATGTGTTCTGCTTGCCCTTGATCACATCCAAATAAATGAGATTCTGCTACTTGTTCTAGAACAGATCATTGCCTCTGAAGTTGGCACGAGGATTCATATAAGGGTTGATCCTCCTTCGAGCGAGAAACTCTGCCTGTGGAATCTCATCCATGCCGATGGAGGGCTCCTTCTGCTTGGTGGCGGTAGTCTTGGTCCTGCGTTGGGGGGCATTGGAGCCCTCCGGGGCTTCATCTTGATTGCGCACACGCTTGGAGCCCGTGTCACAGCTGGGATTGGAACGACGAGCAGGAGCCCCGGAGCCATCACCTAAGACACCAAACACAAAACACACACGAGAAGCGAGACGGATCAATGCAAAGACCACAGCAAAAGTAGATGAAACAAGTAGAACATGCACTTGGTAGTTGCCATGAAGAAGATTTGATAGCTACGGTAGTACAGCCTGTTCACACGGTACTAAAATTTTAGTGCTGCTCCTAGTCGCGGTAGTACCATGCGGCAGCACCGTAGTACCGGGGCTCGGAGCGGTAGTAGGACTTTAGTACCTCGGCTCGCGCGGTAGTGCCACGCCTGTGGGGCGGTAGTACCGTACGAGCGGTAGTACCACGCCTGAGACACGGTAGTACCACACGGCGCCAGATCCGGACTAATTTGAATCTGAGAACAACCGTGACAACGAGGCAGTACTACGGTTGATCAAATCTACCACGGGACACCATACCAAGTACAATTTCTACGCATTACTACTCTCCTACATCCTACTCTTGCAAAGATTTGGCCTAAAATCTCAAGAACAACATGCATCTCCCCAAAAACCTAGAAGCGAAAGAACGAACAAAAGAGAAAAGGATTTGGGGAGAAACCTTGTTCCATGGCAAGAGGAAGTGGTGGGGAATGATCCCACCGGTTGGAATCCGAGGAGAGTGGTCGGAGACGGAGATCCGGCGAGGGTCTCTGGCACCGTTCTTGAGCGAGAGAGAGAGACTGCGGGGAGAGAAGAGGACGAATGGGTATGGGGGAGTTGGAACTCCCCCTGCCCGCTCTTAACCCCACGCGCCCTCAGCCACGCAGTAGTACCGCATGTCATCGCGGTAGTACCGCCTGGGCGGAAGTACCGCGCCGAGGCGGTAGTACCGCTCCCCGAGGCGGCAGTAAAAAATTACTGCCGCGCTGGGTGCGGAAGTACCGTGCGCTCCTCATGCGGTAGTACCGTGGCAGGCCGCGGTAGTACCGTGAGCTCAAGAAGATGCCAGTTTCATGAAGGGTAAAACGAAGTCTTTGCAAGGAACCTTCACGCGAACGGACACTGAAAAACGCAGACACACGAAACAGCTCAAACAAGATCGACAGGACGAAAGGAAGACAAAAGACAACAAGGACTAAGACACTCGACACACCCTCTCTAAAGAGAGGGCGGTGGCCGGAGCCACCTATGTTTGAGTCAATTGGTATGGCACCGCGAAGAATTATCCTTGGGCCCATGACCAAAACTCGTCTTTGAAACACAAGTACCATAAAAAATGGCTAATGTGAAAGAGTTGATCAATCTATGTATAATGGGGGCAGGAAGAGTTCATTGAGAGAACAACACTCCCCCTATGTCCATGCCTACAGCTAAACAAGATAACAAGTTGAGTATGGTGGGGTGTGCAAGAGTTCAAGCAACATTGCTCGAATCAATGATATTTAGCTCATGCCTTAACTTGCGAAATCTTGCTTCATCCAAGGGCTTCGTGAAAATATCTGCAAGGTTATCATGAGTGTTGACGTAGTTGAGCTCGATCTCCCCTCGCCTAATGTGATCCCGGATGAAGTGATACCGAATATCAATATGCTTTGTCTTGAAGTGTTGCACCGGGTTGAGAGAAATCTTGATGGCACTTTCATTGTCACACCAAAGAGGCACTTTGTCACAAATGACACCGTAATCCTTTAAAGTTTGCCTCATCCATAGGAGTTGTGCACAACAACTACCGTCCGCCACATACTCCACTTCGGTGGATGAGAGAGACACACAACTTTGCTTCTTAGGAGACCAACTTACCAAAGAGCAACCAAGGAATTGGCACCCTCCGGAAGTGGACTTCCTATCCACTTTGTCTCCCGCCCAATCCGAGTCTGAATAACCTACAAGGTTGAAGTTTGCTCCTCTTGGGTACCTGTAACGCCCCGGATCCCATGCGCCAGGTGTCTGCCAGTTATTCGCTGTCGTTGCCATGTCATTTGCTTGCGTGTTGCATTTTGCCATGTCATCATCTGCATTTCATATCATGTCATCATGTGCATCGCATTTGCATACGTGTTCGTCTCATGCATCCGAGCATTTTCCCCGTTGTCCGTTTTGCAATCCGGCGCTCCTATCTCCTCTGGTGCACCCCCCTCTTGTTTTCTTTCGTGTGCGTGTGTCAAACTTTCTCGGAATGGACCGAGGCTTGTCAAGTGGCTTTAATATACCACCCGGAGACTACCGGTCAAGTTTCGTTCCATTTGGAGGTCGTTTGGTACTCCAACGGTTAACCGGGTAACCGCAAAGTCCATTCGTGTGTTGCAGCAAAACCCCTCTTTGAACAGCGCCAAAACCCCTCTAAGTCCCTGCCATGCTCTCGGTCGTTCGATCACGATCGTGTGGGCGAAAACCGCACCTCGTTTGGACTCTCCTAGCTCCCTCTACCTATAAATAGGTGTCCCTCCCCGATTTTTCGCGCAGATGAACCCTAGCTCCGCTCCCCTCGCGCCGCCGGACAAAATCCCTGCCGCCAGACATGTCCG
>NC_057799.1:331801656-331817011 GCF_018294505.1 Triticum aestivum
GTGCATGTTCAACTGTGTGTAACTTCTTGTATCTAGCTCCGATTCGCGCGTGTAATATGTCAAATTGTTCGCCTCGTGATGCTCTACATTTTGTTCAATTTCACCATGTTCATTAGAGGTCATCTTGATGCCCAAATCGTCGTTGCAAGAGGGCTAGTTGCTGTTATCTGCTGGTTCTATCAGAACTTGGAGATTTGTCATTTTTGTATCATTTAATCTGTGCATCTTTTGAGCATGAGCTTTACATGTGTCTTGAAGTATGCCATGCCATATTTCTACTGGTGTAGTCCATGTATTTTTGTGATCTCTGTGGTGACTAGCACACACATGCAAATTAGGCTCCGTAATATTTCTGATTTCAGGGACTTAGTGATCACTAAGTCTTTGTCTGCTGTTATTTTGTTGCCATGTAAACTTGATGCTACAGAGAGATCCATGCATATTTTGGAGATGTTCAGTAAGAATGTTTTGTAGCTATAGTTGTAATTGATCCATTCCTGCAATTTTTTGCAATTTTAGAGTAACATAGCATGACTCAATCTTGCTCTACTTTTGCTACAAAATATTTCTGGCAGATTCTTAACATGATATTCATTTTTGCCAAGCTTATTGTAGTTGATCCATACATGCTATGCTTTTGTTCTTGCCATGGATATCTTCGTAAACATTCCATCTTGCTGTAGGTGTGCTTGGTTTGTCATGCATTGCTCTGTAGTGAGTGCATCATGCTCACAAAGAGGCCTACATATTAATATTTCTGCCATGCTCTGTTTTCTGCTAAGTCTGAAACCTGATAACGAAACTTGCTATGTATACATGCTTGCCATCATATCTTCTGGTCCTTTTTGGCTTATGGTCAGTGTCGTGGAATTGTCACGGCAGATGTCCTCGAGCTAGGACTTAGTCGCGGAGCCATCGCAAGTAGGAAGCTTGAAGGGGTCATGCGGGACAAGGAACACGAGGGTTTATACTGGTTCGGCCCCTTACGGTGAAGGTAAAAGCCTACGTCCAGTTTGAGGTGATATTGATTAGGGTTACGATTGCCAGGGAGCTAAACAGCTATGCCCGGCTCTCGATGATCTTGTTGTCGCCCTTAAACCGCCGTCGGGTCGTCCCTTTATATAGGGAGGAACACACCCAGCAGCCCTTAGAGTCCCGGCCGGCTCATAAGAGTGTCCGGCTCGGACTCTAAACTATACTTGCCTTATGCTACAAGTTCTACTATAATAATGATTGTAACTACGGGCCTTAAGCCATATCCGGGTCTCAGCCCATCTCTGGCCCATCATCTTGAAACTTGGCTCCGGGCTTCTGGCAACGACCGTACGAGTAACCCGGCCCCTCCTGGCGGGTGACTCTAAGGTCTATATGCTCAACATTAGGCCCCAGATTGATTTGAGCCGGCTCATGTCAATCTTCAACTCTTCTGACAGAAAAAATCTCCAGCTTACCATTTATGTGAAGGCCATAACCCAGAGTGACGTCATCCTCCGGACTCCGGATAATCCGCCATGACGTCATCCTCTATTAAGTCCGTTTTTTACTCCGCCAGATCCACAACGGATCTTTGCTTTACTGTCATTCCGAAAATCGAGGCGTCGTGGGGGGGAGATAACCACGCCGTGGTCTCCTTGAATCTCGCGCCCACTTATGACCTTGCCTTATAAATAGGCCGGCCCAACGGGTTCTTCTCACGCTCTCTTCTTCCTCCTCGCGCCGTCGCTTCTCTGCCCGAGCTCTACCACTGCCGCCGCTGTCGCGCCCCTGGTCTTCATCAACCCGGCCGCTGCATCACCCTGATTCGGACCAGATAAACGGCGGCGACTTCCGCTCTTCTCCAACTCCGGTGAGTCTCTTCTGCCTTGTTAGAACAGATCTGCGGTAGAGTTCAAACAGTTCAACCGTGTTCTTCGCCATTGTCCACAGGCGTCAGTAGTTCTCGTAGTTGCCACCCTTGTTTGATCTTAGATATGTATAGACTTGCTGCAGTAGTTGTTTATTACTCATTTCACCTGCAAAACACACTTCTTTCCACTGCATAAGATCTCCTTCGAGCTCAAGAACTCCCCTGCGTCCGCATTTTAGGTCTAGAAAATTTTCTTTGCCCCGACCATTTTGATCCAAAAAAGTTACGGTAGTATGCGAAACTTGTTTTACCACACTTAGTAAAAACTGCAACCATTGAATCTTCCGTCTTAAAGAAAACACGCGCCGTAGAACTTTCCGGTTTAAAGAGAAACACGCTCTGTAGAATCCTCCGGCTTAACTGTGGTAAAGTCGTAGATAACCAACTTACTCTGAATCCCCCTGCGGCTTAAATAACCCACTGTATCTGAATATATATCATTAGTCCCCTTCATAAGCCGCCATCTTAGTTTGAACGATAGATCTCCGGCTTATAATTAACCCGGACACTTTTCTCTTTATCATAGACTACCAACCTTCACCATGCCTCCCAAGGCTCCCATCACTTGCAACTGGATGAGGTCCAACGTCACCGACGAGACCCTGGCCAATTTCGTTATGTCCGGATATTTGCCTAAGAAGGAAATCATGTCCTACCGTGCCCCTGACCCGTCGGAAGAGAGACCACAGCCAAGGGACGGGGAGGTAGTGATCTTCGCAGACCATATGAGCCGGGGCTTCGCACCGCCTGGCTCAAAGTTTTTCAGGGACGTGCTCAACTTCTTTGACCTACGGCCTCAGGATATAGGACCCAACTCCGTATCCAACATCTGCAACTTCCAAGTCTTTTGCGAAGTGTACCTTGGAGAAGAGCCTAGTCTGCTGCTTTTCAGAGAGCTGTTTTACTTAAACTGCCAAAATGAGTGTGCCAACGGGCCAAGTCTGGAGTTAGGCGGCATCTCCATCCAGCGCGTAGGGACTGTCTTTTCCCTTACGCAGAGCCGCCGAGCCACCCCAAGGACTGGAATATGACTTGGTTCTACTGCCAAGATACGTCCCCGGCTGACGAGAACCCGCTGCCCGGCTTTCGCCCAACACGTCTAGAGCCGACTCATCCGCTGTCGGACAAACTGACTGCAGCGGAACGCCAGCCTCTGCTTCCAACTATTAATAAGATCAAGGCCCTGCTAGGCAACGGTCTGAACGGAATTGACCTGGTCTGGGTATGGATCTCATGGCGGGTGATCCCATTGAGCCGCCGTCCCGGCTTAATGTGTGAGTACACCGGGCGAAAGGATGACCCGCAGAGGCACAGTCGCAATGATCTTCCAGAAGACATTGCAGAGGAAGAGACCAAGGCTCTTCTAAACGAGAGCCTGGCAGATTGCGGAAGAACCGGGTTAGCCCCCTTCTGCAAGACCAATCCAGCCCCAGCGGTAAGCCGCTGACTTTAGCTTTTATCTTCATCAGTATATAACCTTTATCTGAACCGTTTTAAGAATCAATCATTGTATCTTTCAGGCTGATGATAAGTTCTGGCGGGTCAAATATGACCATGAAGCGGCCAAGAAGGCCAGGAAGGCGAAGAAAGCCGCCAAGAAAGCCGCCCCTCACAAAAAGGGAAGCAGACCCACTGCTTCGGAGCTAATGCAATTAAGCGACAGCTCCGAGTCAGAGGTAACCCTTAAACCTTTAAATTCTTGCTATATCCATTGTTTGTTGCTGTCCGCCTTATCAACACTTGCTCATTGACAGGATGACACCGGCGCCAGTAACCCGGTGGTTGAAGAGGTAATGTCACTTTCCTCCGACTCGGAGCCCTTGCCACAGCTGAAAGTCCGAAGAGTAACCCGGAAAGTAAGCTTTTCACATCCTTTAGCTCATCAAGACCCTCAATTTCTTTTGAAGCAGCAGGTTCACGAAAGCCGGCATCACACCCGGGCCCGCAAGGACACCGACCTCTCTGCCGGGTTACCCGACGCACCAAGGAAGCGTCGCACTGAGGTTTTTTCTCACTTGTACCCTTTTCATCCGTTGGCGGGTGTTATCCGTCAGCCACTCAACTCTTCTGACTCCAATTATCAGGAGACCTCCCCCTCTTCGGGTGACTCCATGCAGTCAAATCTGCCGGCCTTCAAGACTGCGCCCGGGTAACAACAATCTTCTTACATTATCTTTGTCTGTACTTACTCTTTGTATGCCTAACACTTCTGTCTTTTCAGTGCCCAGGCAAAGCTCACCAAAAGAGCGAAAAAGACCAGGTCAGCCGGAGTGCCAGACTTACCTGACCCGGAGGCGACGGCTCAAGAGCCGCCAGCTGGCTCCGCCCCCGAAGCCACCACTCCAATGGACACGGCGCCTGAAGCCCCTGCCCCGACTACCAAGGCAACGACCGAAGCTTCGGTTAACCCGGAGGCCTCCGGCTCAGCTCCACCAGCAGACGACCCGGACGCAGTAATCGCCCGGACGGAATTCGTTGAGCCGGGGAGACCGACCGCGTTGGCCAAATGCTCCGCGAAGGGGGAGTTGCTGCAGCCCCACCGGGTGAACCTGGACCTCTCCGGCTACACCGACTTGAGCATTGGAGAGCTCGTCTCTGGCTACATCAGCCAAGTACACAAGAGCCGGGACGCCGAGGTTGCCATGGTCAACCAGATCCAACAAAAATCTGAGGTATCCTTCTGCTGTGTTCTTACTTTACTGCATAGTTACCTTTGCCATGCTAGCCCCCAAGTCGACGACTTATACTTGAATATGTTGTAGACTTAGGTTCCGGCTTACTCAACTGAGCCGGCAGTATGTAGATAGATACGTTCAATATGCATTAGCCCCCAAGTGCCAAGTGTCTTTGCTTGAAAAACGCTTGGGACTTATATAATGACTGTTAATTAACCCGGAAATATATGCAGGCTGTTGACAAGAAACTAGAGGCGGATCTTGCGGATCTCAAGAGCCGGCTGAAGATGCAGGAGATGGAGACTCGGAAAGCAAACGCCAAATTTGTATCCAGCATCGCCACTCAAGAAAAATTGAAGACCGAGTTTGATGCTGAGAGAAAAGCCTGGGTCCAAGAGAAGACCGCACTGGTGACCCGGGCGGAACAGGCGGAGAAGGCTCTCGCTGAGAAGACCGCCGAGCTCTCCGGCCTAAAGCGCCAGGTTTCCCAAATGGTGGCTGCTATCTTCGGTAAGTCGCCTCACCGGCTTTCATCAAGTCTGTATATGTCATGCTTCATCCTTGTCACCGGCTTATCTGATTCTGTTAAACAGGTCCCCGGAGTGCCAACCTCAACCAGAGTGTGGTCACCAAGTTAAAGGCTGTGTACACCCTGGTGGAACAGCTCTACACCGAGTCACAGCGTGCCTTAGCTGTGGTGGCCCTATCCAACGAGGTGCCAACTCATCTGGCCGAAGTCCTGCGCCGGCTCGCTGTTCTGCCGCAACGGATCCAGGAGCTACGACGGGCCTCCGCGAGAGCCGGAGCAATCGCCGCGCTGAGCCGGGCCAAAGCATTCCTGCCGGAGCTAGACCCGGCAGACATCGCCCTGGGTTACCCAAGCCTGAAGACGGCTCAGCCTTCGACCAGAAAGACTTCGCGGCGTGTGTGAAGGCTGTACGCCCGGTGGCCACCCTCCTCGGGAACGACACCGACTTAACCAAGTACCAGCCGGGTTATGATGCGGAGAATCAGAGGATTCCAACCCCTCGCTATGAAGCTCTCAATCTGATCCCTCCGGCTCGTCAGCACACCTTCGCCCCGGAGATTGACCCGGCCGGGTTAATTGACGAAGAAGCCCAGTTCGAAGCTCTCAGCGGCATCGACTGGAAATCATCCACCTTCGAGGTCTTAGGATCAGCCGGAGGAGAAGACAGGAATGAGCCAGGGACTTCAACCCAGCGGGCATCATAATTTAGCCGGCGGGTTATCCAACATTGTTCCACCTTTTAGACTTGAAGAGTTATTGTAATAGAGTAGGTGCAACAGTTTATCTCGGCCGTGCCATCGTGCACGTTCTGAATGCGAAAGCCCTTTGAATGTGTCTCTTTGATGTTTCTTCGGGTCATAATCATCCCTTTGTTTTTCTCAACCTCAAAAGGTGCCTTTAAGTATCTGCATAGAAAGGCAAATCACAAGTCTCGAGGCGGCTTACCGCCCTGAAAATCAGGTTTTTGAGATAGATAACCCGGAATATGAATCAAAAAAGACCGGTCCTTAATTATACTCTGAACATAGCCATAACAATCACACTTAACGGCCTGTAGGTATACTTCCGGTTTAAATAACCCGGGTAGTAAGGTTGACACCTTAACTCTGATTTACTTGCCTTGATGACACCCATGACGTGCAACTAACACTGTAAACCAAAGTTAAGCCGGCAAGTGAGACCCGGTCATGCATACCTCAGAGTAAACTTGTGAAAAAGCAGAAGAACTTAGGGGTTCCGGTTCGAATACGACCAGAGACCCGGCCCAAAGGGGTTAAGCCAAGATTCGGATACGATCATATAGCCCCCAGTGGGTGTGGCGATGCCAATCAAGAGGGTACCGACAGCTATGTTCTCTTTGGTTCGAATACGACCCATGTTTGAACAGGAAGCCCCCAAGTGATTCTTAAAATTGTTTAACGACGCTGATTCGAATACGATCCACGTCGGTTCTCAGAGGGGTTAAACTATGGTTCAAATATGACCAAAGGCAACCTCCCAATGAGCTCGGCACTTTGCCAATCAAATGAGTATCGACAGCTATGTTCTCTTTGGTTCGGATACGACCCATGTTTGAACAGGAAGCCCCCAAGTGACTTTACCGCTTACGGCTAGATTCGAATACGATCATAAGCCGGATCCTCCTTTGAGTCAGCATGTAATCTTGCAATAAAAACAACACACGCATATTTGGAGGAGACAAAAGGACAGAGGTCCTGCTTTATTGCTTATCATAATATATACATGGCTGAGATAAATATGTACACCACGAGAGCCGGTAGCTCAAGTGTAGTAAGGCCGAAGCTGAGCTATGTTCCACGGCTGACGGGTCTCTTCCTCAGATTTACGTGAATCTTTGTGCTCCCGAATGTCAATGAGGTAATATGACCCGTTGTGTAAGTTCTTGCTGACCACAAAGGGCCCTTCCCAAGGTCGGGATAACTTGTGTGCATCTGTTTGATCCTGGATGAGCCGGAGCACAAGGTCGCCTTCCTGGAAGACCCGGGATTTGACCCGGCGGCTATGATAACGGCGCAAGTCTTGTTGGTAAATCGCTGACCGGGCTGCTGCCACATCACGCTGTTCATCCAACAAGTCAAGATCATCTTGGCGCGCCTGTTCATTATCCGTCTCAACATGAGCCGCCACGCGAGGTGAGTCGTGACGGATGTCACTGGGGAGGACTGCTTCCGCTCCATAAACCATGAAGAAAGGCGTGAAGCCTGTAGATCTGTTAGGAGTAGTATTGATGCTCCATAAGACGGAGGGCAACTCCTCCACCCAACAACCTAGCGTCCGTTTCAAAGGGACCAAAAGCCGGGGCTTGATACCCTTCAAAATTTCCTGGTTAGCTCTCTCAGCTTGACCATTGGATTGAGGATGAGCCACTGAAGAAACATCAAGTCGGATATGCTCTCGTTGACAAAACTCTTCCATGGCGCCTTTGGAGAGATTGGTGCCATTGTCAGTTATAATGTTGTGCGGAAAACCAAAACGGAAAATCACCTTTTTCATGAATTGAACCGCCGTGGCTGCATCGCACTTGCTGACTGGCTCAGCTTCCACCCACTTTGTGAATTTATCAACTGCCACCAAGAGGTGGGTCTTCTTATCTTTGGATCTTTTAAAAGGCCCAACCATGTCAAGCCCCCGGACCGCAAAGGGCCAAGTAATTGGGATCATCCTCAGCTCCTGAGCTGGCACATGAGCCCGTCGTGAGAACCTTTGGCAACCATCACATTTACTGACCAAGTCCTCTGCATCAGCATGAGCCGTCAGCCAATAAAAACCATGACGGAAAGCCTTGGCCACAAGGGATTTTGAGCCGGCATGATGGCCACAATCCCCTTCATGGATCTCACGCGAGATCTCTTGCCCTTCCTCAGGGGAGATACAACGTTGAAATGCCCCTGAAACACTGCGATGATGTAACTCGCCATCGATGACGATCATTGACTTAGCCCGCCGGGTTATTTGCCTGGCCAAAGTTTCATCCTCAGGCAACTCTCCCCGGGTTATATAAGCCAGATATGGCATTGTCTAGTCTGGTATGACATGAAGAGCCGCCACCAGTTGTGCCTCCGGGTCAGGGATAGCCAAGTCCTCCTCTGTAGGCAACTTAACCGAAGGGTTATACAGGACATCCAGGAAAGTGTTAGGCGGCACCGGCTTTCGCTGAGAGCCTAGCCGGCTTAAAGCATCAGCCGCCTCGTTCTTCCTGCGATCAATGTGCTCCACTTGGTATCCCTGAAAGTGCCCAGCAATGGCATCAACCTCGCGGCGATAAGCCGCCATGAGAGAATCCTTAGAATCCCACGTGCCTGATACTTGTTGAGCCACCAAGTCTGAGTCACCAAAGCACCTTACCCGGCTTAAGCTCATCTCCTTAGCCACCCGAAGACCGTGGAGCAAAGCCTCGTATTCAGCCGCATTGTTAGTGCAAGGAAACATCAACTGTAGCACATAATGGAACTTGTCGCCCTTAGGGGAAGCCAATACAACGCCAGCCCCCGAGCCATCCAGCTGTCTGGACCCATCGAAGTGAATAGTCTAATAAGTGTTATCCGGCTTTTGCTCAGGCACTTGTGACTCTGTCCAATCATTGATGAAATCCACCAAAGCCTGAGATTTAACAGCAGTGCGTGGCACATATTTGAGGCCATGAGGTCCAAGTTCTATAGCCCACTTAGCAATTCTCCCTGTGGCCTCTCTGTTTTGAATAATATCACCAAGAGGGGAAGAACTGACCACCGTGATGGGATGACCCTGAAAATAATGCTTAAGCTTCCGGATCGCCATGAACACACCATATACGAGCTTCTGCCAATGCGGGTACCGCTGCTTGGACTCAATGAGCACTTCGCTGACATAATAAACCGGCCGCTGAACCGGGTGCTCCTTACCCGCCTCCTTGCGCTCCACCACAATAGCCATGCCGACGGCTCGTGCGTTTGCCGCCACATACAGTAGTAAGGGCTCCTTATCAATCGGAACAGCAAGGACTGGGGGCTCTGCTAGCTGCTTTTTCAAATCCTCAAAAGCGGTATTAGCTGCATCATTCCAGACAAAGTTATCAGTTTTCTTCATCAACTGATATAAAGGCATAGCCTTCTCACCCAAACGGCTTATAAACCGGCTTAAAGCAGCGATGCGACCCGCCAAGCGCTGAACGTCATTTATACACGCCGGCTTAGCTAGGGAGGTGATGGCCTTGATCTTCTCCGGGTTAGCTTCAATGCCTCTGTCAGAAACCAAGAAGCCCAATAGTTTGCCTGCAGGAACACCAAAAACACACTTGGCCGGGTTAACCATCATCTTATAGACCCGGAGATTATCAAAGGTTTCCCTTAAGTCATCTATCAGGGTTTCCTCTTTGATGGATTTAACCACAATATCGTCCACGTAAGCGTGAACATTGCGCCCGATCTGTTTATGAAGACAATTCTGTACACAACGCTGGTAAGTCGCCTGTGCACACTTGAGTCCAAAGGGCATAGACACATAGCAGAAGGCTCCAAAGGGAGTGATGAACGCCGTCTTCTCCTGGTCCTTAACTGCCATCTTAATCTGATGATACCCGGAATAAGCATCCAAGAAACTTAAGTGTGCACAACCTGCCGTAGCATCAATGATTTGATCAATACGGGGGAGGGCAAAAGGATCAGCCAGACACGCCTTGTTCAAATCCGTGTAGTCCACACACATCCGCCAGGTGCCGTTCTTCTTGAGCACGAGCACCGGGTTAGCCAACCACTCTGGGTGAAAGACTTCAACGATAAACCCGGCCGCCAAGAGCCGGGCCACTTCTTCACCAATAGCTTTTCGCCTCTCTTCATTAAACCGCCGAAGGAACTGTCTGACCGGCTTAAATTTCGGATCAACATTGAGAGTGTGCTCAGCGAGTTCTCTAGGTACACCTGGCATGTCAGAAGGTTTCCACGCGAAGATGTCCCTATTATCTCGGATGAACTCGATGAGCGCGCTTTCCTATTTCGGGTCCAGATTTAGACTGATGCTAAACTGCTGAGACGAGTCACCTGGAACAAAATCAACAAGTTTAGTCTCGTCAGCTGATTTAAATTTCATTGCTGGTTCATTCTCCGTGGTTGGCTTTTTCAGAGAGGTCATATCTGTTGGGTCAACATTGTCTTTGTAAAACTTCAACTCCTCTGTAGCACAAACAGACTCTGCATAAGCCGCGTCGCCTTCCTCGCACTCTAGAGCCACTTTCCGGCTGCCGTGAACCGTAATAGTCCCGTTGTGACCCGGCATTTTGAGCTGTAAGTACACATAACACGGCCGTGCCATGAACTTGGCGTAAGCCGGCCGTCCAAATATAGCATGGTATGGACTTCTTATCTTGACCACCTCAAAGGTCAACTTCTCCACCCTGTAGTTGTTCTCATCACCAAAAGCCACTTCCAATTTGATCTTGCCGACTGGATAAGCCGACTTACCAGGTACCACACCATGGAAAATAGTGTTTGACTGGCTGAGGTTCTTATCAACCAACCCCATACGGCGAAAAGTCTCATAATAGAGGATATTGATGCTGCTGCCTCCATCCATGAGTACCTTTGTGAACTTATAGCCTCCCACCTGAGGAGCCACCACTAAGGCCAAGTGGCCCGGGTTATCCACCCGGGGAGGGTGATCCTCCCTACTCCACACTATAGGCTGCTCAGACCACCGTAAGTAGCGTGGAACTGCCGGCTCAACAACTTTCACCGCCCTCTTGTGAAGCTTCTGATCTCGTTTGCACAAACTAGTGGTAAACACATGATACTGTCCACCGCTAAGCTGCTTTGGATTGGTCTGATAACCCCCCTGCTGCTGTTGATGGCCCTGGCCAGACTATTGATTAAAGCCCCCTTGACCGCCCTGAGGGCCAGAATTTGAGCCGCCCCCCGGGCCATGAAAGCCGCCGGCGCCTGAGCCGCCGGTACCTGAGCCGCCACCCGGGCCATTGTAGTTTTTAAAGGCCTTCATGATTGCACAATCCTTCCACAGATGAGTCGCTGGCTTCTCTCTAGAGCCGTGTCTCGGACAAGGCTCATTCAACAGCTGCTCCAGAGAAGGTCCTGACCCGCCGCCTCGGGGAGGGGGCCTCCCCTTGCGTCGCTGGTTGTTACCTTGGGAGTTGGCGTTGGCTACGAACTCTAGGCTGCCATCGGCCTTGCGCTTGCCTCCTCCTTGGTTCCCCGGGTTAAACTGAGGACCCTTGCCATTGCCGTTCTTCTTTCCCTTCCCTGTCCTTTCATCATCTGAAGGGGGATCCTTGGTGCCATCGGAATCGGCGTACTTGACAAGAGCCGCCATTAGTGTACCCATATCAGTGCAGACACGTTTAAGCCGCCCAAGTTTCATCTTTAGGGGCACAAAACGACAGTTTTGTTCCAACATTAAGACTACAGAGCCGGCATCCATCTTATCCGATGAATGTATGATCTCCTTGACCCGGCGAACCCAATGGGTCGTGGATTCACCCTCCTGCTGCTTACAGTTAGTCAGATCCACAATTGACATAGACTGCCTACAGGTATCTTTGAAGTTTTGGATGAACCGGGCTTTCAGCTCAGCCCAAGACCCAATGGAATTTGGTGGTAGCCCTTTCAACCACGTACGGGCAGTTCCATCTAACATCATGGTGAAATACTTGGCCATGGCCGCCTCACTGACCTCCAGTAGCTCCATAGCCATCTCATAACTCTCAATCCAGGCCGCGGGTTGTAAGTCAGCTGTATAGTTAGGCACCTTCCTAGGGCCCTTGAAGTCCTTAGGAAGACGTTCATTACGGATAGCTAGCACTAAACAAGGAACACCCCCGGTCCTGGTAGGGATACCCACATCAACGGAAGTCGTCGGGTAAGCCGGGGGGGTCTGGTAAGCCGTCAATTGAGGCGCTTGCTCTGCCTCTTGCCATGCTTGGTCCGCTGCGTAAAAGGCTCCATTATGAGCCGGGCCACGGCCAGGGGGCGGGTCGTGGCGTCGGACGTTGCTTGAGCCGGTTGCCGAGACCATGTGCCGGATGTAACTCGGGCTCTGGCCTGGACGAGGAGTCGAGTGGATCCTGTCCCGGCTGTAGGAGTATGCCTCTTGCTGCGCCAGTGCTGTTTGAAGGAGTTCCCTGACCCGGCGGGTCTCGATAGCCGTCGGAGAGTCACCGTCAACTGGTAGGGCCGCCAGCCGTGCTGCCGCAGCGACCATGTTCTCTAGCGGGTTATTATAATGACCCGGGGGTATTGGCACATACTGAGGCGGGGCAGGGGGCACCTGGGGAGGCCCCATCACTCGCAGCTGAATAAGGGGTCCAGACCCGGGTGCTATGACCCCTGGCGGGTTACTAGACCCTGCACCTGGCGTGTTGAAGAGGTTGCGTGGATCGTAAACCGGCGGGAGTCGGGACTGGGCCTTTTGATGCCTCCTTCTCATGACCTCATTGGCCGCGTTCTGATCCATCGTGAGTTGGAAGGACTGCGCCTGAATCAGCTGAGTCTGGGCATCGAGAGCCGCCCGCTCCGCGGCCAGCCTGATTCCTTCTGCTGCAAGATCCTCTTTAGCTTTTATCAGATCCAATTTCAACTGTGCCACCTCCGCATCATGCTGGGCTTGATCCGCCGGGTCAACCGTGGCGGTTAACAGGGCCGTCATCTTGTCCGTGAGATCCATCAGCACCTGAGCCGGAGAAGGCACCGGGTTTCCCGATCCAGCAGCGGGGTTCTGAACAGGCTGCGCACCAGCCATAAAAACTCCAACCTGACTTGGCGGCTCAAAAAGGTCCGGAATACTGTCGCCATCGGAACAACCCATGAGCCTGCCATCTTGAAGTTGGTACAACGAGTTTGACTCATCAGTGGCCGACTCGCCGTCAGAGCCGGCGGCCGCCTCATCACCAGACCCGGATGGATCAGAGGGCCCTCCATGGATGCATCCCACAAACGCGCGCCTTAAGGCAGGCCGGGCCCGGGCGGGTCGTGCGCGCTGAGCCGTTTCGATGAGATCGGCGCAGAGATCCGGCTCGGGGCCCGGCTCACCAATCTTGCCAATGAAAACATGAATTCCGCCAAAGGGGACCCGGTACCCGTACTCAATTGAGACGGCGTCGGGGCCCCAGTCCGCATCGTCGATGTAGAGCTTGCCGCGACGACTCTTGGTCATCCGGCCCACAGCGTATCCCTTGAGCTCTTCGAAGCTGCCCTTCAAGAACTCAAATCCACCGTGCGGTGGCCCCACGGTGGGCGCCAACTGTCGTGGAATTGTCACGGCAGATGTCCTCGAGCTAGGACTTAGTCGCAGAGCCATCGCAAGTAGGAAGCTTGAAGGGGTTATGCGGGACAAGGAACACGAGGGTTTATACTGGTTCGGCCCCTTACGGTGAAGGTAAAAGCCTACGTCCAGTTTGAGGTGATATTGATTAGGGTTACGATCGCCTGGGAGCTAAACAGCTATGCCCGGCTCTCGATGATCTTGTTGTCGCCCTTAAACCGCTGCCGGGTCGTCCCTTTATATAGGGAGGAACACGCCCAGCAGCCCTTAGAGTCCCGGCCGGCTCATAAGAGTGTCCGGCTCGGACTCTAAACTATACTTGCCTTACGCTACAAGTTCTACTATAATAATGATTGTAACTACGGGCCTTAAGCCATATCCGGGTCTCAGCCCATCTCTGGCCCATCATCTTGAAACTTGGCTCCGGGCTTCTGGCAACGACCGTACGAGTAACCCGGCCCCTCCTGGCGGGTGACTCTAAGGTCTATATCCTCAACAGTCAGTAAGGGACTTTTGTCATATGCTTTGAGTAGATTCATGCCATGCTTTGTTTTGCCATGTTAAATTCCTGTAGCATGTTGTTTTCATGCTCTAAACATTGCTACCTGATGTTATTTCTGTCATGTCCAGTAATTCCTCCAAGTCTGTGAACCTGTTATTATTTGCAATCTTGCCATGTCCTTTTGAGCATGTTCTAGTGATTTCTGGAGATAGCTCAGTGTTCATGTTTTGTTGTGCTTTACATGTACATCATGTCCATGCCTTTTGTTTTCATGTTAAGTTGCTGTAGCATATTGTTTTGATGCTTGCTTTATACCTAGTTGCTGTTTTGGACAGATTGTTGCTATGTCTTGTTTGGAGTGTATGTGTTGCACCGTTGCTCCGTTTTGAGCATGCTCTATATGAAACTTGCTTAGAATCGTATGTCGTTACATATTACCATGTTGCATCCTTGTTTTGAGGTGTTTGCTCGATGTTTGTATGCATTTTGCATCAATGTCATGTTTAACTTGTTTTGCTCATATCTTCTAGGCCGTAGCTCCGAATCTAATGAACTTTATATGTAACTTGACTAGAATTTCGTGTAGATCATCATGGTGCTCTTAACTTGCTGTTTAACAACTTGAACATAAGGTGTTTTCAGTTCTGGACCAATTTCGAAACTTGCATATGAGGACTTACCGGAATTGTTATATGTTGTTTCCGGCCTCATTTAAACTAGCCTTGATGTGTTGCTCTTGTATGCATCATCTCTTGTCATGAGTAGCTTCGTTTAGCCTTGTCATGCATCATTCTTGTTTGAGCTTCATGCCTTGTTCATGCGTGGTGTGTTTACCTTGTTGTGTGCTTCTTCTCGATAGTTCCCGTGTCGTTGCGTTCGTGAGGATTCGTTCGTCTTCGTGGCTTCATCTTCTTCATGGATTCGTTCTTCTTCCTAGCGGGATTTCAGGCAAGATGACCGTCACCTTGGATCTCATTACTATCATTGCTATGCTAGTTGCTTCGTTCTATCGCTTTGCTGCGCTACCTATTCACTTGTCCTTCAAGCCTCCCAAATTGCCATGAACCTCTAATCTTTGTCACCCTTTCTAGCAAACCATTGTTTGGCTATGTTACCGCTTTGCTCAGCCCCTCTTATAGCGTTGCTAGCTACAGGTGAAGATGAAGATTGCTCCATGTTGGATTATGTTTATGTTGGGATATCACAATATCTCTTATATTATTAATGCATCTATATACTTGGTAAAGGGTGGAAGGCTCGGCCTTATGCCTGGTGTTTTGTTCCACTCTTGCCGCCCTAGTTTCCATCATACCGGTGTTATGTTCCCGGATTTTGCGTTCCTTACACGGTTGGGTGATTTATGGGACCCCCTTGACAGTTCGCCTTGAATAAAACTCTTCCAGCAAGGCCCAACCTTGGTTTTACCATTTGCCTAGCCTATTTCTTTTCCCTAGGGAGTCGCTCTCTCGAGGGTCATC